>NC_069504.1:1012231525-1012531525 GCF_027579735.1 Bombina bombina | reverse complement strand
TAATAACAAGAGGAGCTGTGAAGTGTCAAGTAAACAGCTCACTTAGGTATAACAACTCCTCGTTGCTTATTGTAGCGTGCTGGGTATTCAGAGTACACTAGCAAACTGATCGTGGGCAAACTGCAGCCATCCAGAAGATTGAGAGGTGCAGTCAACAAACACCAGACCTGTAGATAGTATTTTATTTCAACCCAGAATTGTAACATCATGAAATTTGTGCTCTCAGCCCAAATGAGACAACCTTTTTCTAAGGCCTGACTGCAGTTACAGTTCCTTCTGCTCTTCTCTTTTGTGGATTCCTCTGGGTGGCTATAGTTTGCCCATGGTCAGTTTGTTGTTATAATGAGAAATATGGATCAAAGCAGCAGTGGCTTTCAACACCTTTCTCAGATGTACCTTACAATAACTAAATATTTACATTTACTGGAAATAAAATTATTTTTTCTCACCGCAATGATAGTTCCATTACGAATACAGCCAGGTATTGGATCTGCATGAAAACAAAAAAGCTGTGGTTATTCTTTGTTCTTTGCCTTTTTTTCTTAAAGGGACATGAAACCCAAATATTTTTTCTTTCATTATTCAGTGAAATCATGAGATTTTAAACAACTTTCTAATTTAATTCTATTATCTAATTTGTTTTGTTCTCTTGGTACTTGGCTGATTGGTAGCTGCACGTACATGACTTATGTTATTGGCTTACCCTTGTGCATTGCTGTTTCTTGAACAAAAGATACCAAGAGAATGAAGTACATTACATAATCTAAGTGAATTGGAAAGTTGTTTAAAATTGTATTCTCTTTCTGAATCATGAAAGAATACTTTTGGGTTTCATGTCTCCCTAACGATTTACAGGAGGGGATACTTGCTGAATACTTTTCACATACAAGGCTAGATTAGTTGAGCACAATCAGTAATGCACTGTGAATTCTTTTGCACTTGGACCCATGCAAATAATAACATATGATTGAGTATTAGAAGTTGTTAGTTAAAATGAATTGTAACCAAAGTGAAATGTTTTAACCAAAGAATTTGCGCTACCCAAGATAAATTTTGTAGTGCACATTATACTACCACTCGCACAACATACTGTATATTAAAGGGCCAGTAAACCTAGCAAATAATGTTATATAATTCTGCACATAGTGCAGAATTATATAACATTAGCTTAGCGCCAGGTTTCTAAAGCAAATTGTTAGATAGATATTTAGAAAAAAAAAACAGAACGCTACTCCTGGCTCTACTGAGCTGGTCTGTTTTCTTCTCCTAAGCGCATCTGGGCACGCTGTCTAATCACAGCCGGCCCAATCGCACTATTAAACTCAATGTAGCTCGCTCCTGCTACCAGACCAGAGCGGGGGCGAGCTACTTTGATTTTAATAGAGCGATCGGGCATGCTGTGACTAGACAGCGTGACCGCGATACGCTTAACAGAAGAAAACAGACCAACTCAGTAGAGCCAGGAGCAGAGTTCTGTTTTCTTTGCTAAATATCTATCTAAAATTTGCTTTAGAAACCTGGCGCTAAGCTAATGTTATATAATTCTGCACTATGTGCAGAATTATATAACATTATTTGCTAGGTTTACTGGCCCTTTAATCAAGAACTGTAATACCAGCGGAACTGCATGGCTTTGCTTGTGCAATGATAAATGTGAACAATAGATGTTACCTTGCCCTTTGCAAGTGGACAGGTTTCCTGCTTGGTAACATTAGTCTGCCTACATATGAATAAATTTGGTGCTGAACCCTTTTTTAAATGGAATGGACAAAATATTTGCTTTCAATGGGGTATATTTATCAAAGCGTCAATCTCAGTGCATTCAGCGGCGTCAGTACACTCACCAGACATCGCTGACGTGGATCCACATACGATCCCCTTATTTATAAAAAAAAAACATCAAAAAAATGCGCGATGAGCATCGGACTGTTAACTGATAGTCATCGATGATGCGGTTATTCAGGTTTCTCCCAACTTTATTTATACCATTTCATTATTGTCCATGAACAAGCACATTTCTCTAAAGCTAATCTTTTATTTTTCATCTGTTAATGTCCAAGAAATAGCTACATTTATACCTCAGCAAACAATATCTCATAGAAAGTAATTTTTATATTTATTTGTTATATGATACTTTCACATAAATTAATGTGTATTTGTATTTCTAGACGTAATGATATGCTTTTATCTATTTTTTTTTAGAAATGATTATTAATGCTAGAATTTGTATATATATCTTTGCACATACTTGTGTATATATATATATATATATATTTATATATATATATATGTGTGTGTGTGTGTGTGTGTGTGTGTTATGTCAGAAATCTTTTGCAAACATATTTACCTGTCCCTAAGTTCCTTTTTTTGTTCGAAACAATGTTGTCTGTCATATCTCTGTGTTTATTTATACCACTATATGTATATAGTGTAAATTTATTATTATTCTGAGCAGGAATAATTGTGAATATAGCATGTCATCAGGGTATCATATGTATTTATTTGCAATCAATGGATATTTTAAAAGCTGGGCCAGTTTTCTCTCTGTACCTGTCTAATCCCTCCTGATTGCAATCTAGTTTTAAAAACCAACTTTACAAAGGTGTTATAAAATGGACTGGCATATAAGATGACATTTCTTACTGAAAATGAAATTCAAGAGAAGGAAGAAATACAGTATCTGAATCATGACAGTTTAATGTTATGTGGGCTATCCCTTTGAGCTATCAGTTTAAGATTATATTGAATAAAACATCATTCGAATTTTAAAATCATTGTCTAAAATATTACACTGTGTGTCCTAATGTCAGCATCAATGTTTATATGTAATACTAATCTCACCTATACATACTTTCAAAGTATAAACACAATGTAACAAATGGCACTGATTCTGAAGAGTGATCAATGACACAAGTATCGAGCAATTGGATTCGTTAGTGATAGTTTAAAATGTATATTTGAATCAGATTGGCTGATGTCATAAATCATGTGATTATGCATATTCCAATCAAAAGTGGTTGAAAAATTCACTAGTGTGTGGGTTGGTTCGGAGTTTGCGTCATAATTGGTGCGAAAAGTGTTGCGTCAAAATTGGTGCAAAGTGGGGCGTGTGACTTGTATTACATGGCTTAAACATGGTGCACATAGATTTTTTTCACAAAAAATAAAAAGGAAGTTTGCTATATTATGTTGTGTATTTATTTCATTTTTATCTCTATATCTATTAGAGAGACAAGTTTGGGCAAAACTTTTTAACAAATTTGGAGAAATATTGTCTCCTTGCTTTGTAATGAGAGACAAATTTGTAACACAATCCATAAGTAGTAATGTGTTTTCCATTTTTATCCCTATATCTACTAGTGCACCAAATGTGGAGCAATAATATTGTTTGATTTAGAAAGGGTATACAATTTTAATAAAGTTTCTAATTTACTTTTATTATTTTATATACTTCGTTCTCTTGCAGCATCGAACATAAGCTTTCTGTAATTTCAGACTCCCATTGATTTCTATGGCATCCTCAGCCTCAAGGGTGGCGGGCTGAAAACTAGGTACGCTGGGTCAGAATAGACAAGAGCGTACCTGTTTAATGTTTGATAAATTAGGAAAAGTGTCAAATAGAATCAAATCTGAATTCGAAACATCTGTTATGACGCAAGCATCGATCTGTGTCGGATTGAGATCGCAGTAGCATATATTACGTCACAAATTTCAACATTTGACAATCTTGGCGCTTTAATAACTACGGCGGATCAATCTTGCAACAAATACAACGCTAGATTCAAGCATATTTTCAGTTGACACTTTGATAAATATGCCCCAATGTCTCTTTAGGTGCTATTAAGTAAGAACAAAAGATTTCTAATATAAAATCATATCAATTGATCCAAAGGATGGCACTTAATGCTTACCACACTGACATAATGGACAACATTCTGATCCACTCATGCATGTCAGCTCGAATCCTGGAGGACATTTCTTTGTATGTATTACAGGGCAGGAAACATTCTTTTGTAGAACAAACACCTCATCATTCACTTGTGCGCACTCATTGATAACGCAAGGATCATAGGGAGAAGGCCATATATCACCAACCTGTTATGAATTAATGCACAAACTATATTAATTACATATTTTAAAACTGTCACAGACAAAAGTTGAAGTCTCTGAATTATATATAATGATATCAAGAATGTATCTCAAGACTAGGGATGGGCGAATGTGGTGAAAGTGCAATTTGCTTAGTAGAACAAATTGTCCTGTGGACAATCGAATATTGATAAGAATAAAAATGTATTGAAATCCAGTAATCAAATGTTATTTCCAGTTTTTATTTACAAATGTTCATAATTAGATCGAATATCCACATTTGAAATTTCAAATATAACATTCGATTTAACAAATACAATTCATAAATTCAATAGTTCATGCGGTAGGGAATTTAGTAAATTGATACATAATAGAAACAAATATATTGATTTGAATTCTATTTCGAATATTGCATAATTTGAATATTACATTTAAAGAGAGCATTAGAAATACTATTAAAAATATATTGATTCAAATTTTTCTAATTCAAATATTGCATGATACGATTTGAAATATGCAATATTCAAATTTTCAAAATTCTAATTGAATATTAAATTTAAATAAAGCATTAGAAATACTATTACATTAAATTAATGTTAGAATGTTGTACAAACATTAAAAATTCTAAACAAAGGAACGAATGTGTTAAAATTCATTTAATTTTTGGAATGTTGCAAAATATTTGCCCATCCTTACTCAGAACCGATCACCAGAGTAATCTAACAAACGTGTTTAGAAATTTGATGAAAGCAATGAACGTGAATTTCACAATGAGGTTGTCATACCTGACCTATGTTTTGTCATAACAGGGGGGTATACAAGATAATATTGTATAGGGAGGAATAAGAATGCATGTGAATACAAGACACACTGATCCTGATTCACTAATATCCAATAAACTTTGCAGTAAGACAAGCATACCTATTTCCTATGCTATAATTTAAATCGTATTCAATAAAAAAATGTATTTGGGCTCGCCAAGTGTAAGTAAATCAGCCCCTAGAATTATGTGACTTTAGATGAAAGCTTTCACTAGAGACCTCTCCCATTTTTGGTGAACTTAGGAAATTGGAATGATCTGCACAGTACAGAATATACTGCTGTACAGAGCGCTTTCACTCAGCTTTATGAATGGACGAAGTATACAAAAATGTGTTGAAAAATTATAGCTTGTATTATTTGTAATTTAACTTTTGTTTGACATTGCTTAAGGATGGGAGAGGTGAAACAAAAAACTGCATTGTGACAGCACAGTTTCTATAATGCACGTGCATGCAGAGGTTTCAGTTGCTTCCGAATGCTGCTGCTCATGGCATTTGGCTCCTTTCAGAGCCAGATTTCTTCTTGTGAAAGTGCAACACACTAAGGGCTAGATTACAAGTGGAGCACAAATCTCTGTGCGCTTGAATTGGGGCAAAAATTTGTTTTCGGGCACGTGTTAAATAACCTTGATATTACAAGTTGGAAGTAAATGCAACCGCGAGAGCACAATCGCACGAGAGCCACCTCAGACCTCAAGTGACAAAAATATAGATTTTTATTAAAAAAACATTGCAGGTGTTTAAAAAAAAATGGCAAAAGTGCTTTTACATAGGGATCCATTAGAATACATTTATTCATATTTGTAAGTCTATAAATATATTTTTTATGAATTTATATATATATATGTATGTATTTATAAGCATTTATATGTATTTCAAAGCATATAGACACATAAATATATATATATATATATATATATATATATATATATATATATATATATATATATATATATATGTGTATGTATACATTTAAATACATATATATTAATGTGTTACTATCGGGGTAGCACAAGCTGTGTCTGTTAGTTTTTCTGCATGAAAACAAGGCTCCATTAAAGTCTATGGGGAGATGCAATTATGCAATCACAATTGTGTGTTGTGCCCTTTTGAGCATGAGGATGCAACCACAAAGTTACGTTCTTTTTGCTTTCAACTTGTAATGCGTGCACACATTAACACACATGTTGAAAAAAGCAAAAATTTGCACTTTAACTGTAATCAAGGTCTAAGATCTTAGTGAGTCGCCTTTTTCCACATTCAGAGGCATTTGAAACCTCTGAATGTACATGCCTAGTATTAATTAACATATTTCACATATATTATATTAGTATATATTATATTAGCAAATATGCTCATAATACTGTTAATAGAACTACAATGAAAATAGACCATAGTGTATACTATTCCAGTTTGAGAAACGTACATTGCGATAGCGAATGGTCCCTGAGATATCCACGTCAGCTTGTCCTCTTGAGATGATCTTTTGTTCACAGACAGTCTTTTTGCACTTCCCACAACATTCATCTTTCTTCTGTACATATGTGTAGCCCTAATGAAGAAATAAAAAAGTTACTGTAATGCTATATTTATTTGAAGGGTTATGCTCCTCAATTTGTATGAAAGAGTAGTTGTTAAACATGTTGAAAATATATATTTTTTCCATGAAAAAGTAAAAGCTGTTTAAATATAAAGTGAAACTAATAGGAAGGCATGGCACACTATTGCTTATAGGCTGATAAGGTTGCTCAGTTGGTAAATGCCCTGACTACAAAAAAGCCTGTTTAAAAATCCAAGGTCACAGGTTCAAATCCCGGCATGACCAACTCAGCCCTTCATCCTTCCAAGGTTGATAAAATGAGTACCATTAAATTGGGTAATTATAACAACTATTACTATTCAGCTACCGATTTGGTTAATTCCGAGAGTGAACGCTGAAAAAGCACTTTGAGTCCCACTATGAGAAAGGCGCTATATAAATACTAGTTGTTATTATTATTATTATGATACAGACAACTTCCACTAAAAAAGTTGGCTTATTCAGCACTGGAAAGTCCATTTAAAAAAAAAAAAAAGCACTGTAACATTTTGAATGTTTGTGCAGTCAACAGATATAGCAATTCTTCAATGTAAACTCATTATTATTTAAGGTACATAATAGAAACATAGATATTGACGGCAGATAAGAGCCATAGGCCCAGCAAGTCTACCCGATATTACCTAACAGTATAAACTTATCTAGTTTGTAGGATAGCCTTATGCTTGTCCCATGCATTTTTAAAGTCCCCCACAGTGTTTGTTGCTACTACCTCTTGAGGAAGTTTATTCCATAAATCAATCACCCTTTCTGCAAAGAAGTGCTTCCTCAAATTACTCCTGAATCTACTACCCTTTAGCTTGAGCTCATGACCCCTTGTTCTTGAATTTTCCATTTTATGTAAAATACCCACAGCCTCCGTTTTACTAAGCCCTTTAACGTACTTGAAAGTTGCTATCATATCACCTCTTTCCCTTCTCTCCTCTAAGCTATACATATTTAGGTCATTGAGCCTATCCTGGTAAGTTTTATTTTTTATACCATGTACCATTTTTGTATCCCTTCTTTGCACAGATTCAAGTTTGTTAATATCCTTCTGAAGATATGGCCTCCAGAACTGCACACAATACTGAAGATGAGGCCTAACTAATGATCTATAAAGTGGCATAAGAACCTTACTATTTCTGCTGCAAATACCTCTACCAATACATCCAAGCATTCTGCTAGCCTTACTCACTGCATTACTACATTGTTTACTAAATTTGAAATCATCTGAAATAATAATTCCCAAGTCCTATTCCTCATCTGTAACAGTCAGTAAAGTGTCATTGAGTCTGTAATTAACATTTGGATTTTTCTTCCCTAAATGCATTATTTTACACTTTGCTGTGTTTAACTTTAGATCCCAGTCATTTGTCCTATCATCCAATTGTTGTATATCACTTCTCATTTTGTCTACCCCCCCGGAACATCCACTCTGTTACAAATTGTTGTATCATCTGCAAACAGACATACTTTCCCCTGTAGCCCTTTGCTGATATCACAGATAAATATGTTAAACAAAACAGGCCCCAGAACTGGCCCCTGAGGAACACCACTAGTAACAGCCCCCTCTGCTGAATGAACTCCATTTACTAAGACACTTTGTTTTCTGTCCTTAAGTCAGCATTCCACCTAGTTCACAATTTTTTAATCGAGACCAAGGAGATACAGTTTGTGAATTAGTTTATTGTGTGGGACGGTGTCAAATGCTTTGCTGAAATCTAGATATGCTACATCAACTGCTCCACCCTTGTCTAATACTTTTGTTACATAAACAAAGAAGTCAATTAGATTAGTCTGACATGATCTCCCTGAAGTAAAACCATGCTGATTTTGGTCCTCTAAATTGTTTGTCTTTATGTAAGTCATAATTCTTTCTTTTAAGAGGCTTTCCATTAATTTCCCTACTACTGAAGTTAAACTAACTGGCCTGTAGTTACCAGATTCTTCTCTACTGCCCTTTTTATGAAGAGGTATTACATTTGCTATTCTCCAATCATCTGGGCTAGCTCCAGTTAATAGTGACTGATTAAACAGATCAGTTAATGGGACAGTTATCACTGATCAAAGTTCTTTTAAAACCCTTGGATGAATATTATCAGGACCCACTGCCTTTTTAACATTTATTTTTGATAATGCTAACAAAACCTCATCCTCTGTAAAAAGATTACTGTTAAGCTTGTTTCTCTTTTTCGTAGCATCCCTTAATGTATACATTCTATCTTCACAATAATATACACAGAGAACAATTCAAAACAAAACAAATTATTTAACCATATCTGTATATTTACTGTATATATCTGTATAATATTTTAAGCATAGTTAATATATTAAATATATTTTTAAAAATTAACTGTTGCTTTTGTCAATGGGACTGAGACAACCCAATGCTGTGGACTAAATAGATGAATTACCATTACCTGGTGTTCTACTTTCCCTCACATAAAAGTTGGAGAGATTTTAGATTCTTCAAGACATTTGCTATAAGCAGAAAAGTTACATGGATGGATTTATTCCCCAATAATACGTAATATTAACTGAAAATAGCTTCAGGTCAAGAAATTTTTAAATTTGCTTGTAAACAGTAAAACAATGTAGTAATCTTGTTATTTATTTATATATCAAATTGTTCCATACTCTCACCAGCATCCGAAGGAGATGGCATTCACTGTATTATTAATATATATATATATATATATATATATATATATATATATATATATATATATATAAAATTATATATTCATATAGATATATATATATATATACAATAGATCATTCAGACCAAATCAAGATAGACAAAGAGAGCAAAATAAAAAATGGAATCAAAAACAAGATCATCAAAACCATTTTTTAGCCTTGAAAGAGAAAAAAAAGTCTCCTTTCAAATACCAAGGTATCCCTTACACCCAAAGGCACGCTCGGAAAAGACAGAATATCAAGAGGAAGATGTTGTAGAGGAGGTCAAAAGAAACAAAGAAAAAAGAACTAGGTGGTAGAAAAAGACCCTAGTAACATGGAACAAATTAAAATATTCAATCTATCAGATTATGGGGCATATGTATCAAGCTCCGAATGGAGCTTGATGCCCCGTGTTTCTTGCGAGCCTGCAGACTCGCCAGAAACAGCAGTTATGAAGCAGCGGTCACAAAGACCGCTGCTCCATAACCTGTCCGCCTGCTCTGAGCAGATGGACAGACATCGCCGGAAATCAACCCGATCGAGTACGATCGGGTTTATTGACACCCCCCTGCTGGCGGCCTATTGGCCGCGAGTCTGCAGGGGGCGGCGTTGCACCAGCAGCTCTTGTGAGCTGCTGGTGCAATGTTGAATACGGCGAGCGTATTGCTCGCCGTATTCAGCAAGGTCTGTCGGACCTGATCCGCACTGTCGGATCAGGTCCGACAGACCTTGATAACTAGAGGCCTATGTGTTAACAAATAATGAGAAAGAACTCCAAAAAAAGGACTTTCTTTTGCCCCTACAAATAAATACACTTTTTATTGACACTAAGAAATTTGTTCGAAAACAACTTACAAAGACATTTTTCCAAAAAGAATGAGTGTAAAACACAAGACCAAATATTCCTAACTCAGGGTGATAAAGAATCTGAAGAAACAGAAATAGAACTCCATTTTCAACATAGTGGATATAAACCCAAATCTGTTTTTTATCCAATACACTTGAAAGGGAAACACCTTACATTATCTGAAGATATAGTCCTTTAAGAATTTGAAGAACGTTGGACCAATTTTTGCATTTAAGCTTAGCTACAAAACTTGAGCAAAAATAGAAATATAGTTTTTAGGCAAGCAGATAAAGGTGGGGGTTTAGTTATTCAAACCTATTATAATTATTCAACAGAAGCACATAAACTACTCACAGATAAAATAACGTGAGATACTCGAAAGGGACATAACTGAAATATTTTTAAGAGAATACATTAATCTGATAGCTAAAGAAAAAACAGAATTGATCTTAAATGAAAATGAATTCAGATTTTTTAAACAAAATGGACGTTAATAGTGTAAACATTTTTCTGGAACAAAGTCATGAAACAAATCCCAAACAAATAAATTTAAATACAGATGCTATGAGATTTACATTACAAAAAACTAATTCCAGTTCGACAAAAAAATCTATTTACAAAAATGGGGCACAGCGGTGGGAACCAAGTTTGCCCCTAATTTCTCCAATTTGTACATGGGTTTTTTCGAGGAATAAAAAATTAGGAAAAATAACCCATTTAAAAATAATATTGTCTTCTGGAAAATATATCATTGTTGTTTGGAATAGAACTAGAGAGGAATTTAACTCTTTCACATCCAGTGTGAACAAAAATGATCTGAACTTCACAGAAACCCAGTGTGGGGGGGGGGGCTTCTTGAACTATCTTGCTATAACCTTATATATTAAATGCAACAATATCCAGAACAAAACCTACATTAAAGAAACTGACACCAATGGGTAGTTGAATGCGAAAAGCTGTCACCACCTAAGGTGGATAAATAACCTACTCTATAGTCAGTTTCAAAGAATTAAAAGGGATTGCTCGAACAAAGCAAAATTTGAGAAAGCAGGCGCCAACCTAAAACTAAAATTTAGAGAAAAAGAGTTTTCTGAAAACCCAATAAGATATGCATATGATAAGGTAAAAAACATACAAAGGATTTTTTAAATGTGGCCGAAGGAATTGCATTTGCTGCAGTCACATTGATATAAATAGGGAAATACTAAATTGATCATAAATACAGAATGTAAAAAAAAATCCAATTGAAAGTTTCTTGAACTGCAAATCTGAATATGTTTTGTACTTATTATAATGCACATGCCATAAGTTTTACATAGGATGCACAAAGAGTATTTTGAAATAAGGGGTCCTAGAACACAAAAAAAATATCAAAGACAAGGATTCTGAATATGGACTGAGAGAACATTTTGAAATGTTTCATAACAAAAATTCAAATTAATTCACAATAAAGACAATAGAACAAATACCAGTTACAAAAGGCAGAGAATGATTAATAGAACTCAGAAAACATTAAACCTTTTGTATTCACCAACTAAAGACAATACATCCTTTTGGATTAAATAAGAGATTAGCAGATAGCAGTCTTTCTATGATACTATAAGAATATTTTCTTTTGAAACAGTTTAATCAAAAGCATATATTCTCAAAACATAGCTCATTTAATGTGTGTACAAGTGGAAACAGCACTTAAAAAATTATATTCTAAAACAAATGACACTTAAAACAAATACAGCTAAAAAAACACTTAAAACATGAAATTAGATAAAAAGTCCACTTATGACTTTCTGATAATGTGTATCCCGTTACCAGAATCTACCTCAATCTGATGAGGTAAGTTGCCGCACTGCAAGGGATTAATAGGGTTCCGATACAGGTGCTGTATAGCTCATTTAATGTATCTATAAACACACACACCACTTGTACATAGTATACACACCACTTGTACATAGTATTTAAAGGGATAAACCCAAAATGTTTATTTCATGATTCAGATAGAGCAGGCAATTTTAAGCAACTTGCTAATTTACTCCTATTATACATTTTCTTCGTTCTCTTGCTATCTTTATTTAAAAAGCAGGAATCTAAAGCTTATTAACTGGCCCATTTTAGTTTCAGCACCCTTGATAGCACTTGCTTATTGGTGGCTGCAGAATAGAGATGCTGCCGTTTCCACCCTCACATGAAGATTTAGCCTAACTCATTGCCCCCTAAACTTATTGCCCTCATCTGGAGGTTTTTAATCAAATAAGACTTCCTATCTGGAACTTTCTCACTCATATAGACGTGAATTGTATATTAAAGGAGTCGACCTGCACTTCTTAACAATAAAAGAATTGTGTTTAACTGAGTATACAGATCCTGTGAATTTCTTCTGGAAACAGAATTCATCTACCATACTCCAAGAAATGTGGACCTAAGCACTAGGAAACTGTTTCAAGTACCTAAGGATTGTACCGGTTTCAGCTTTTTCTCCCCCTCAACACGTATTACATACCTCATACATTTGAGGTATGAAAAGGTGAGCAAATCTATCTTAAGTTTATTTTCTTCCAAGTGAACCATACAATACCACACTATCAGGGATCTTTTATCTCTCCCCCTCCGTGTTTTTTATGCGCTGCGAGACCTCTCTTTTGTGTGTGTCTATTTATATATATATATATATATATACACACAGTATATTGTTGCTTTCTCAATTAACTGATATAATTTCAGTTAGAGTAGTTGTATTAGCTTACCCGTATCTATCTATCTATCTATCTATCTATCTATCTATCTATCTATCTATCTATCTTAGTATCCATATAGCCAAAGTATGTAGACACCCCTAGTAACCACTGAGTTCAGGTGTTTCAGCCACATCCATTGCTAACAGTTGCATAAAATCCAGCGCATAACCATGGAATCTCCATACAAAAGCATTGGCAGTACAATGGGTAGTACTAAAGGGCCCAGTGCTATTATTAGGATTTGGAAGCAGTCCAGCCACCAAGTGGTAAATCACTCATAGGCCCTGATGATCTAAGCAACCACAATGTATATAAATTCAAAAGGGATCCATCTGAGGAACGAGATTGCCAGTGAAATATTCAAAACTGCTGAAATCAGTGTGGGTGGGTGCTTTTCTGATACTGGTGATATTTTCAAAGCAGCATTGCCACCTACATTGAAGGTGTAATGTAAATCAGTGTTTCTCATCCGCGGTCCTCAAGGTGGTCTGACAAAATGCTGACTGACATTTGGCCGACAGACAGAATGCCGAAGCATGTTCCAAGTTTGGCCGAGGGCAGATACGCTCCGGAGTGCTCTGTTCTAATCAGAGCCTTGGGCACCACAACCGCCTCTGGGAACCTAACCATGGGTCCCAGCCTGCATGTCTTGTAATTCTCTGTGAAATTATCTATCTATCTATCTATCTATCTATCTATCTATCTATCTATCCAATCTATCTATTTATATATCTATCTATTGAATCTATCTATTGAATCTATCTATCAAATTTATATATCTATTGCATCTATCTATCTATCTATCTATCTATCTATCAAATCTATCTATTTCATGGCCGGACTGTTATCTGAAAGCCACTTGTGTGTTGGACTATTATCCATCGGCCAAATGTCCGTCTGCCAAATGTCTGTCGGCCAAATGTCCATCGTCCAACAGTCCGGCCACAGTCCTCAAGTACCCACAACAGGCCAGCTTTTCATTATAGCTGAACCAGTGAGCAGGTGAAATAATCAGCTGATCAGTAACTAATTTGCTCTCACCCATTAGCTGATTATTTCACCTGTGCCCTAGTTCAGCAATAATGAAAACCTGGACTACTGTGGGGTACTTCAGGACTACGGTTGAGAAACAATGATGTAAACAATCCTTTTACACAGTATTGTTTGGAAATACAATTTACATGTGTCAATAGAAACTCAACACTTTTACAATAGTTACAATATTGAGACTAGGACATCAATAATACCTATAGGAGCTGGGGGATTGTGGGTATATTGTACATATGTACACAATGTTTTATTTATATGTATTTTATTGTATAATGCTATAATATGTATTTAATTATTGTTGTGTTTTAAATAAATAATCATTTATTTTGCTTTTGATGTGCTTTTTATTCTTTTTAGTAAGAATATTTAGTGTTCGTAATATTAATATTTTATAGAAGACTGTAGCTGCGACCTTCTAGTTTTATTGCTGATATAAGTTCTCACTGTTCTGACCACAGAACACATTTGTTACAGTGAGATCATAAAGTTAAAAGTATAGCACGTTATACACATGGGTGTTTCATGGGAGTAACTTGAATTTCAATCGGGAAACAACGCAGTGAGTTTCTAATATTCACAGCACTGTCCTTCATCTTGGAAGCAACTTTTCAGCCACAACAGTCTCACCAGCTTTTCAGTGGCGAGCATTTCCTTTATTAGAAATCTAGTGAATGTACAGGGAAACGTAATTAATATTAGCATAATTTGAATTGCTACTACACAGAAACAGTTTTTTGTTTTAGCGAACACGCAGTCTATGTTGTGTAAATATACTTTAAATAAAGTCCCCCCATGCTGAGATCACAGATAACTGGCGATGTAAACAGACTTTTGCTAAGGCTGCAATCTCTATTATTTTCTATGGGATGCACATTGGCACTGGTTGTAACAGAGAGGGTCAGCCCACTTTCTTCTGAATATATCGCAGGACTCACGGATTGTGAGACTAGCGAGGGAAAAAAGGCTATTTCTTGTGGTTATGACGATGTTTTGGACATGAGGCCAAAACTCACAGAGTAGGGCTGTTGAGGGCTGAAGAGCTTAGCATGTGAAAATCAATTATCACCTATTGTATCACTCACTACAGAGTTACAAACTACTTCTGGGAGCAACATAAATACACAAACTGCATGTCAGGAGCTTCATGGTTTCAGGGTTTGGTCAAGGCCCCTTAGTTGCATTGAAGGGTCAACATAATGCTACAGGATACAAACATATTTTAGACAATTGGGTGCTTCCAATTTTGTAGCAACAGTTGAGGAAGGCCCTTCCTGTTCCATCATGACTGTTTCCCTGTGCACAAAACAAGGTCTATGTAACTGCCATGTTCCTCATTCAGGAGAGGATTAACTGGTATATCAGGGCTGGACCATTCTTTTTAGGCATTATCAGACTGATATATTTTAGTTCTCTATGAAAGGCACAATTGGGCTAAAAGAGGCTGTTCCCAGGTGGTGACCCACCAAAGAACAAGCTACAGAACTGTGGTTCACTACTAGTTGGGCATTTATCCCTCTTTGTATATTTATTTATTTAATTAATATATTAAAGGGCCATAATAGATAAATAATTAATGTAATTTTAAGACTAACAACCCTACACTAGTGTGTGTTTAACCATCGCACAGGTATTGTAGGGTTAATAGTCTTAAAATTACATGCTTTAATAAATTAGAGTATTTTTTCAACTATAGATACAAAATAGAGTCGTTTTTCAACTACTATGTCCCTTTAACCTGGTAAACATAATTTTTTTATTATATTAATTTTATGTGATCTTAACTAATTTGCTTGCTCGGAAATGGAAAACTGAGTTATTGACATGCATTTAAGATCACACAGATAATATGCTTTAAAAGCAAATCAAAGGTAATGTGGACAAAGATAAAGGAAAAGGAAATTTGTCTAGGCAGTAAACAAATTAAATAAAGAAATGTTATATTTAAACATTGTTTTCCTAGCAAATAAAGCTATAACAGACAAAGTAAATGCAAAGATTATCATTCAGTATAGATTATATGCATCACTTTATGTTTCAGTGTTGACTCATTTTATTACTCTAAAGAAATAATAATAAAAAAAAAACATTTTACAGCTGTCCAGGTGCACGTCAAAAAAGCATGTTTGCAATTTCAATGAAAAGCTCATATCACAATATGTAAAACCCTTCCCACAATGGTAAGTGCATACTGAAAGTAGATATGTGCATGGCGAAAAAATTCGGTTCGGTTTGGATTTTTTTTAATTTCGGTTCGGATCGATTCGAATTCGTAAAAAGTCGAATCAATTCAGTTCGGATTCGTTTTGGATTTATTCGGATTCAAATAAATTCGGTTTGGAAATTCGGAATTTCGGTAAGTGTTAGGTGGGATGTGCTGTGTATTATACTAGTATTATGTACTGTATATTAGGTGTAACCCATAGCAGAGTGATATAACCTAATATACTGTACAATACTAGTGTAATCCATGGCCATCCGAATCTACCGAATAAATCCGAATAAATCCAAACTAATTCGGTTTTATTCGTTAGATTCGGCACTAATTTAATTCGGAAATTCAAATTGATCCGAATCCCGAATTTTACGAATTCGGCCGAATTTCCGAATCGATCGGAACCGAATCGCACATGTCTAACTGAAAGAGAATAACACTAGACAGCTGGATATCTCCATAGAACTATATATATACATATACTGTATATATGTGTGTGTGTGTGTGTGTGTGTGTGTGTGTGTGTTTTAGTCTATTTCACTGAGTTTAGTTTTTAAAATTAATGATAAAGACCAGTTCCTGGTTTACAATACATATGGTGCTCAACAAAGTGTGCAGTGCTACTGATTCTATTACTTCTTTTTATTTAAAACTGTAAAGGGATTCAACATACATATATCATTGTGTTGTGATTTTTGTTTTTGTTTTGAAAACATTTAATTGAAGGGATACTAAATTCCCAAAAAATATTTAATGATTCAGATAGAGCATGCAATTTTAATTCTAATTTACTCCTATTATCAATTGTTCTTTGTTCTCTTGTCATCTTTATTTAAAAAGCAGGAATGTCAAGCTTAGGAGCCGGCCCATTTTTGGTTCAGAACCTGGGTTACGCTTGCTTATTCGTTGGCTAAATGTAGTCACCGATAAGCAAACACTATCCAGGGTGCTGAACCTAAAATGGGCCAGCTCCTAAGCTTTACATTTTGTCTTTTTAAATAAAGATAGCACAAGAAAGAAGAAAAATTGATAATAGGAATACATTAGAGAGTGGTTAAAATTGCATGTTCTATCTGAATCATGAAAGAAAAGATTGGGTTTAGTATCCCTTTAACATCACATTTTTGATCCAGGTATTTCAGAAAAGCTTTCAATAACTTTTCCAAGGCTGACAATGTACATTTATGGCTTAGTGTGTTGTGAATGTGTCTGGCGTACTATATGGCAATAGTTTTGCAGGAATGTTATTAATATACAAGAGTACTAGGTGGCAGCACTATTTAATGCTATTTAGTGCTCCAGTGGAATATCTCTTCATATCTCTTTAAACCATATCATTGGGCATTGCTGTGAAAAGCAGCTATTTTAATCGGTTTAAACTTATTGTAAAGAGATAATATGTAGAAATATGTATTTATGAATAAATAGAACATATTCTTCTATGTGAAGAACATTGGAATGTGAAATATTCCAATTTTCACATCAGGTTAGTGCACCTTAGAAGTTTTCATTTGTGCGATAGTCTAATTGTGCAAGAAGTAAGCTGTTTGCGCTCGTCGGGGTAGCACGAGAGCACAAACTTTTTACTTTCAACTCATAATACGAGCGCAACCCAACAAGCGCAAAAAGTTTAATTCTAGAACAATTAGCGCTCTAGCATAAGCGTTAAATAGCATTCTACTTGTTTAATCTGGCCCTTAGGGGTCAATTTATTAAAGTGTGAGTGGTCATGATACGATGTAGTGTATCATGTCCGCCACACATCGATAAATGCCGACAGCATACGCTATCAGCATTTAGCATTACACAAACAGTTCTTATGAACTGCTTACGCAATGCCGCCCCCTGCAGATTTGTGGCCAATTGGCCACTAGCAGGGAGTGTCAATCAGCCCGATCGTATAGGATCGAGCGGATTGAAGACCGCAGCCTCAGAGGCAGCGGACAAGTTATGGAGCAGCGGTCTTAACTATTGTTTCTGGCGAGCCTGAAGGCTCGCACGGATACAGGGACATCAAGCTCCATTTGAAAATTCAGCCCATTAGTGTTTAATGTCCCTTAATCTTAAGGGACACTCTTAACTCTTAAGTTTCTGGTATTTATATAAGCAGAATGATACTAAACTGATGTAGGAAAGAAATAGGTATTTTGGTAACTATCTGGTCATTTGCTGCATCATATCAAATAATAGAAAAACTACAAATATAATGTAATTTTACTGTAGAAGAGATTGGAATAGCTATGTACTAAATGGGAATGAGAAGATTATAGGCACTGAAAATGTAAAAAACCCAAATATATAAAGCCCCTCTTTATAATTTAGGGTCACTGTCTCCATAGATTTCAAGTAAAAAATTAGATCAGGTAAGAAGGTTATGGGAGTGTTAAGCACAAACAGTTTCCATAGTTCTGCCCTTGGTTATTCTGAGGAGGGGAAAGGGAGGAAGATACTACTCTCTGGAATTTTGCCCTTCATATCCAAGCATAAGCATCCACTCATTTGATGCCAGTAAGCCACCATATTTAAAATGAAATGCAGTACATGTACAAGTTAAGCAACTATTTCATGTTACAGATGTTGCTACTATATATACATATATACAGACAGACAAGAGATAGATACATAAATAGATTGATAGATAGATAGATAGATAGATAGATAGATAGATAGATAGATAGATAGATAGATAGATAGATAGATAGATATTATAGTAATGTAGGACAGATTATTTCTGGTCAGTTATAGCAAGGTACTAGAGGCTAAAAACTGAGACTGTCCAGGAAAATCTGGACTATTAGCAAATATGCATTGTTCAGTTCATTTCTGTTGTTTTTGTATATTTTGGACTTCAATAAAAGCTCACTATGCAAAGAGAGAGAGAAAGAGAAAGAGAGAAAAGAAAGAGAAAGAGAGAGATAGAGAGAGAGAGAGATAGAGATAGAGAGAGAGAGAGAGAGAGAGAGAGAGAGAGAGAGAGAGAGAGAGAGAGAGAGAGAGAGAGAGAGAGAGAGAGAGAGAGAGAGAGAGAGAGAGAGAGAGAGAGAGAGAGAAGGAGATTACTTCAATGGATATACAGCAGCAATATTTTATGAGATTTAACTTACAGTAATCAAATTAAATGTTAAATATGTATATGTTAATTTAGTTTTGCAGAAAGATTATTTGCTAGAACGAATTTTGCTGTTAACATTGGTTAATAAACTTTGTTGAATAAATCAAAATACATTCATAGATTGCTGATAATTTACAAAAGGAAAATGATCTCATCATATTATGTGATCAAAAAGAGAAATTCTGTTGTGCATACTCCTCCTACTGGTTGGTTAAAGTAGAAATAACACACTCGATAAAATGCCAAACAATATCAGAATGCAATAACAATACAGAACAAAAATACAACATAGCATAATATTTAATCAATACTATGCATGTATATCAAACAATATATTTTCGAATTCAGTAATACTTTTAGGATGTTTTGTTTAATAAAAGCATGATTACCTTTTCTATAAACAAATTAAAGGGATATTGTACACTAGATTTTTCTTTGCATAAACGTTTTGTAGATGATCCATTTATATAGCCCATCTGGGAGTGTTTTTGGAACAATATATAGTTTCTCTTATTTTTAAGAACATTGTGCTGATTTTCAGACTCTTAACCAAGCCCCACAGTGTCAGATGTATACATGCATTTACAGATTACTACTGGCTCCTGTTTATGTTATCTGTCTTTTCATATGCAAGAAAGGGGGGAGGGGAGAGTGTCTGTTTTTGTTTTCCAAGTCCCTTTCAGTGGGTGTCCCAGCCTAACCTAATCAACATATCTAAACTGTGAGCTTATAAGTAAGTTTTTAAAAGGTTTTATACTGGATTTTTAGATCAGTATCTGTGCATATTCTTCTTTATATTAGTGTCTATTACATGCAGTTATAAAAATTGGTGTACACTGTCCCTTTAATACCCAGGTTCTTTAAAATCATTAAAAACTGTCATTATAATTATCATGCTTTCCCCTTTTAAAACATAAATACAGAAATTATTGATATGTAAAACTTTGTTTCAAGCAAAAACAAAAAAAAAGGCCTAATTAATGATTATAAATGTATCCTTAATTTATTTTAGTGGTCACAATTAGGGTGAGTTTTATAATAAGGAATAATAGCAAGTCATATTTGCTTACAATTCTAGGGGTAATGTGTGTGATGGTGTTAAAAAGCAATATTCAACATTTTCTACACATCCTAAAAATTTAAAAATAAATTTTTTATCTTGTTTTTACTTTTTTAATATGTATCTCAGAGTATTGTGTTTAGCAACTAACAATATGGTGTAAAATATTAATTTGGCACTTTTAACCTTCACATGTGATCAACTAAGCTGCAGTAGGTAGACACAGACATATTTTTAAACATAAAACAAAAATAATTTACAAATTAATTTACTGTAAATCTGTGTCAGACTCCGATTTGTAGTCTTTTCACTACATCTCCTCTAACACTTTGCAATAGGTTGCAGGTAGTTAGAATTATTTATGCAGCTTAAATACAACCTCAAATAGCTCTAGTACTCTTTCAAAAGCTTATGTAAGATAGCAAGAAATAAATTAGCCTTTTTTTATTTTGCCTTAGATTTAATATCTAATATCTGACATTTTTATATACATAAAAAGTATACAAGCTTCTACTAATCTTTACAAAAGAAATAATAAATTAATATGATAATTTTGATTTGAAACTTTAACTTCTTCAACATGAAGGACATTTCAGATATATCCTTCACTCTACTTTCATGGCGGACTTCCCCGGGGGGAAGGGGGCACAAGAGCATATAAGGGGAGGCGCGGGAGCATTGACACTTCCCTCCATCCTATGGAAACCACAAGCAGCAGCTGACTTTGGAAAATAATAGAACGTTTTAACCCCTTGAGTGCTAACGACGGCTCTGAGCCGTCGCAGAGTTTCCCACTCAGGTGCTAACGACAGCTCAGAGCTGTCGCTAGCACTTTCCAAACTTTAGGAAGATCTGGGGGCTCCACCCGCTCCTACCCTGGCAATTGGGCCTGCATAGTGACAGGCATTGCCGGGGCTTCACGTTATGCTTTATTAAACTTTATTTATACTTAACAATGTAAAGTATAGGAGCAGGGGGCATGTTGCTTAGAAGCCTGTATCTTAGGCGTCTAAGCAGCTACAGACCCCCGAGACCCACCGTTGGAAGAGTGTAAGTCTTGGGGATCGGAAAAAAAAAGTTTAAAAAAAAAATTAAATTTAAAAAAAAAAAAAAAAAAGCTTAAAAAAAGCTAAGCAGCCAGGTGGGAAAGTGCATAGCACTCAAAGGCCTCTAGTTGGACAGACATTGCTGAATACAGCGAGCAATACGCTCACCGTATTCAGCACTGAACCAGCAGCTCACATGAGCTGCTGGTGCAACGCCGCCCGCTGCAGACTCGTGGCCAATAGGCCGCCAGCAGGGGGGAGCCAATCAACCCGATCGTACTAGATTGGGTTGATTTCCGGTGATGTCTGTCCACCTGCTCAGAGCAGGCGGACAGGTTATGGAGCAGCAGTCTTTGTGACCGCTGCTTCATAACTGCTGTTTCTGGCGAGCCTGCAGGCTCGCCAGAAACACGGGGCATCAAGTTCCATATGGAGCTTGATACATATGCCCCAAAGGGTTAAAGGGCTGACAATGATATGTTGAGGTGGAATAAGGCAAAGGGCAGGGTCTAGATGGAAGAAGGGCACTGAAGTCGAAATCATTTAAAGACTGAGTTGCGTTTGTTGTCTTCAATTTGGGGGGGGAGGTCCCTCTTTCTTGAAATTTTTGTCAGAGGGGAGGCCCACTACCTAAAACTTTTAAAACCCCTGGAGTAGAGGATTTGTTCTGCCCCTATTTGCTTGTTGCATAGGACTGGAGGAGTTTTGGTGATGCATATAACATCATCACATAACAAGGAAGTGGTCAGCCACTTGCATTTTTTGTGAGGCAAGGGTTAAGGCCAATCTTCTGAGCCTATCTCAGCCCCCAAACCTGTTTATTCAAATGAAGGAACTACATGCCCCCTTAGGATTCATTTAATTGTAGTAAACATGCCATAGACACAGCAATACCCTACGAAAAATAAAGCAGATAATTTTGACTACTAAACTTTATTGGGGGCCTCTATCTCACAATCTGCTCAAACTTGAGTGGCAAGTGACAGCTCACTTGATAGGTAAACCACCTTGTTTTGATGGGGTCTCATTCATCTATGATGCAATGAAGGGTCTCCAACCCCCGTTATTGGCCAATGATAGCCATAAAAAATTATTATGCATATTAACTGACTGCATTTTTTACATATGAATATGTGATAACTAAAACTAACTTTCTTATTTGCCATCAAAATCTATGGCCTAGATTTGGAGTTCGGCGGTAGCCGTCAAAACCAGCGTTAGAGGCTCCTAACGCTGGTTTTGGCCGCCCGCTGGTATTTGGAGTCAGTGATTAAAGGGTCTAACGCTCACTTTTCAGCCGCGACTTTTCCATACCGCAGATCCCCCTACGCCATTTGCGTAGCCTATCTTTTCAATGGGATCTTTCTAACGCCGGTATTTAGAGTCGTTTCTGAAGTGAGCGTTAGAGCTCTAACGACAAAACTCCAGCCGCCTTAAAAAAGCAGGAGTTAAGAGCTTTCTGGCTAACGCCGGTTCATAAAGCTCTTAACTACTGTACCCTAAAGTACACTAACACCCATAAACTACCTATGTACCCCTAAACCGAGGTCCCCCCACATCGCCGCCACTCGATTAAAATTTTTAACCCCTAATCTGCCGACCGCCACCTACGTTATACTTATGTACCCCTAATCTGCTGCCCCTAACCCCGCCGACCCCTATATTACATTTATTAACCCCTAACCTGCCCCCCACAACGTCGCCGCCAGCTACTTAAAATAATTAACCCCTAATCTTCCGACCGCAAAGCGCCGCCACCTATGTTATCCCTATGTACCCCTAATCTGCTGCCCCTAACACCGCCGACCCCTATATTATATTTATTAACCCCTAATCTGCCCCCCTCAACGTCGCCGACACCTGCCTACACTTATTAACCCCTAATCTGCCGAGCGGACCTGAGCGCTACTATAATAAAGTTATTAACCCCTAACCCGCCTCACTAACCCTATAATAAATAGTATTAACCCCCTAATCTGCCCTCCCTAACATCGCCGACACCTAACTTCAATTATTAACCCCTAATCTGATGACCGGAGCTCACCGCTATTCTAATAAATGTATTAACCCCTAAAGCTAAGTCTAACCCTAACACTAACACCCCCCTAACTTAAATATAATTTACATCTAACGAAATAAATTAACTCTTATTAAATAAATGATTCCTATTTAAAGCTAAATACTTACCTGTAAAATAAATCCTAATATAGCTACAATATAAATTATAATTATATTATAGCTATTTTAGGATTAATATTTATTTTACAGGCAACTTTGTAATTATTTTAACCAGGTACAATAGCTATTAAATAGTTAAGAACTATTTAATAGTTACCTAGTTAAAATAATAACAAATTTACCTGTAAAATAAATCCTAACCTAAGTTACAATTAAACCTAACACTACACTATCAATAAAATAATTAAATAAACTACCTACAATTACCTACAATAAAACCTAACACTACACTATCAATAAATTAATTAAACACAATTCCTACAAATAAATACAATTAAATAAACTAGCTAAAGTACAAAAAATAAAAAAGAACTAAGTTACAAAAAATAAAAAAATATTTACAAACATAAGAAAAATATTACAACAATTTTAAACTAATTACACCTACTCTAAGCCCCCTAATAAAACAACAAAGACCCCCAAAATAAAAAATTCCCTACCCTATTCTAAATTAAAAAAGTTACAAGCTCTTTTACCTTACCAGCCCTGAACAGGGCCCTTTGCGGGGCATGCCCCAAGAATTTCAGCTCTTTTGCCTATAAAAGAATAAATACAATACCCCCCCCCCCAACATTACAACCCACCACCCACATACCCCTAATCTAACCCAAACCCCCCTTAAATAAACCTAACACTACGCCCCTGAAGATCTTCCTACCTTGTCTTCACCATCCAGGTTCACCGATCCGTCCTGAAGAGCTCCTCCGATGTCCTGATCCAAGCCCAAGCGGGGGGCTGAAGAGGTCCATGATCCGGTCAAAGTCTTCATCCAAGCGGGGCAGAAGAGGATCTTCCATCCGATTGAAGTCATCATCCAGGCGGCATCTTCTATGGTCTTCCATCCGGAGCGAAGCGGCAGGATCCTGAAGACCTCCAGCGCGGAACATCCATCCGGACCGACGACTGAACGACGAATGACTGTTCCTTTAAGGGACGTCATCCAAGATGGCGTCCCTCGAATTCCGATTGGCTGATAGGATTCTATCAGCCAATCGGAATTAAGGTATGAATTTTCTGATTGGCTGATGGAATCAGCCAATCAGGATCAAGTTCAATCCGATTGGCTGATCCAATCAGCCAATCAGATTGAGCTCGCATTCTATTGGCTGTTCCGATCAGCCAATAGAATGCGAGCTCAATCTGATTGGCTGATTGGATCAGCCAATCGGATTGAACTAGATTCTGATTGGCTGATTCCATCAGCCAATCAGAAAATTCCTACCTTAATTCCGATTGGCTGATAGAATCCTATCAGCCAATCGGAATTCGAGGGACGCCATCTTGGATGACGTCCCTTAAAGGAACAGTCATTCGTCGTTCAGTCGTCGGTCCGGATGGATGTTCCGCGCTGGAGGTCTTCAGGATCCTGTCGCTTCGCTCCGGATGGAAGACCATAGAAGATGCCGCCTGGATGATGACTTCAATCGGATGGAAGATCCTCTTCTGCCCCGCTTGGATGAAGACTTTGACCGGATCATGGACCTCTTCAGCCCCCCGCTTGGGCTTGGATCAGGACATCGGAGGAGCTCTTCAGGATGGATCGGTGAACCTGGATGGTGAAGACAAGGTAGGAAGATCTTCAGGGGCTTAGTGTTAGGTTTATTTAAGGGGGGTTTGGGTTAGATTAGGGGTATGTGGGTGGTGGGTTGTAATGTTGGGGGGGGGGTATTGTATTTTTTCTTTTATAGGCAAAAGAGCTGAAATTCTTGGGGCATGCCCCGCAAAGGGCCCTGTTCAGGGCTGGTAAGGTAAAAGAGCTTGTAACTTTTTTAATTTAGAATAGGGTAGGGAATTTTTTATTTTGGGGGTGTTTGTTATTTTATTAGGGGGCTTAGAGTAGGTGTAATTAGTTTAAAATTGTTGTAATATTTTTCTTATGTTTGTAAATATTTTTTTATTTTTTGTAACTTAGTTCTTTTTTATTTTTTGTACTTTAGCTAGTTTATTTAATTGTATTTATTTGTAGGAATTGTGTTTAATTAATTTATTGATAGTGTAGTGTTAGGTTAATTGTAGGTAATTGTAGGTAGTTTATTTAATTATTTTATTGATAGGGTAGTGTTAGGTTTAATTATATCTTAGGTTAGGATTTATTTTACAGGTAAATTTGTTATTATTTTAACTAGGTAACTATTAAATAGCTATTGTACCTGGTTAAAATAATTACAAAGTTGCCTGTAAAATAAATATTAATCCTAAAATAGCTATAATATAATTATAATTTATATTGTAGCTATATTAGGATTTATTTTACAGGTAAGTATTTAGCTTTAAATAGGAATAAGTTATTTAATAAGAGTTAATTTATTTCGTTAGATGTAAATTATATTTAAGTTAGGGGGGTGTTAGTGTTAGGGTTAGACTTAGCTTTAGGGGTTAATACATTTATTAGAATAGCGGTGAGGTCCGCTCTGCAGATTAGGGGTTAATAATTGAAGGTAGGTGTCGGCGATGTTAGGGAGGGCAGATTAGGGGTTAATACTATTTATGATAGGGTTAGTGAGGCGGGTTAGGGGTTAATAACTTTATTATAGTAGCTGTGCGGTCCGCTCGGCAGATTAGGGGTTAATAAGTGTAGGCAGGTGTCGGCGACGTTGAGGGGGGCAGATTAGGGGTTAATAAATATAATATAGGGGTCGGCGATGTTAGGGCAGCAGATTAGGGGTACATAGGGATAACGTAGGTTGCGGCGGTTTACGGAGCGGCAGATTAGGAGTTAAAAAAAATATGCAGCGGTCAGCGATAGCGGGGGCGGCAGAATAGGGGTTAATAAGTGTAAGGTTAGGGGTGTTTAGACTCGGGGTACATGTTAGAGTGTTAGGTGCAGACGTAGGAAGTGTTTCCCCATAGGAAACAATGGGGCTGCGTTAGGAGCTGAACGCTGCTTTTTTGCAGGTGTTAGGTTTTTTTTCAGCTCAAACAGCCCCATTGTTTCCTATGGGAGAATCGTGCACGAGCACGTTTTTGAGGCTGGCTGCGTCCGTAAGCAACTCTGGTATCGAGAGTTGCATTTGCGGAAAAAATGCTCTACGCTCCTTTTTTGGAGCCTAACGCAGCATTTGTTTGAACTCTCAATACCAGAGTTAAATTTATGGTGCGGCCAGAAAAAAGCCCGCGGAGCGTTAACAGCCCTTTTACCGCCAAACTCCAAATCTAGGCCTATGTTTTTAGAACAGACCTATTGTTTTAAATAAACCAGGTAACCTTGCATAACATTTTTGCATACAATTACAGATTTTACATAGACTATTAACCATAAAATATATTGTACCCTAAGTACCTCAACACCATTTTTGAGACCACCTAGTGAAGTGTATCACACCCTAACCAAAAATGAATAACTTCATTAGATGTGTGCATTTTGCTACATTTTAATGCTTTATAATGTGTAAAGCTACAGAGAACTCTGGGAAAACATATTGTAACAGTGTTTCCTTGTCCTACACAGATATTCCTGTAAAGGTCTCTGTGAAACTGACACATTTCCGAACATTTGAAACACCTTAGATTATACCATAAAGCAGTATTAGCCTGTGTTAAGCTCTTGCAGCAGTCTCCAGGCATGAAGACAACGTAGAAACTGGCTGCAAAATGAATAATGTAGCACAAAATTACCATTGTATAGTTTAAAACTGAAGTCTGGGATAACTGAGCCAAAGCACTTTGCCCACTGTTCAGTAATACATAAAAGCCAGCAGATTTCTACTTATAAACATCTTTCAAGAAGTGTTGTATTTGCACTTGGTCCTCAGATTATGCAAATATTTTGTTATAAAACTATTTGTTCTATTTATTAAACCATGACTGTCCATTTGTCTTTTTTTTTTGGTATAAAGTGACCCCAACTTGCTTAAACTTTTCTCTATCAAATCAATAAATTGTATATTTTAAAAAAGGCGACTTTTTTTTCTCTTTTGTTCTCATAATTAAAGGGACATGAAACCCAAAATCTTTTTTTGCAATAGAATGTGAAAGGCAGGTCCACACTCATGAGACTACCAAGGTAAACTCTTCAACAAAGGCGATCAAGAAAACAAGCAAATTTGTTAATAGAAGTAAATTGTGATTATTATTTTTTTAAATTGCATGCTCTATCTGAACTATAAAAAAGCTGCATTTTTAGTTTACTTGTCTCTTTAGCATCTTATGAATCTCCCACATTTAGCTAATAATAGTTATGAGCCTGCTAAATTGCGCTTTGTTTAAGTTAGAGAGCTGTTTTTGAGGGATCAGGGAGGTGGGATGGTAAGGGGAGTCCTACACTGGAGAAAAAAATAAATTAAATGAATGTATAAAAAACAAAATTAAAAAAGCACTTAAAAATACTGGCAGACTGTCTGCCAGTACCTAAGATGGTGGTGAGGAGTGTGGGAGCGTGGGGGGGGGGGGGGGAGAGTTGTTTGGGAGGGATCAGGGAGGTGGGTAGTGTCAGGTGGAAGGGTAATCCTTACACTAAAATACTATAACCCAGCTAATTTATTAACCCCTTCACTGCCAGGAATTTCCGCAGTATGGTGCACAGCTGCAATTAGAAGGCCTTCTAATAACCAAAAATCGATGTCAAAACCCAAGCGTGTCTATGTCTGAACAAAGGGGACCCCATAGAAGCTTTTACATCAATTTGTATTATAACTGCACAAGCTGTATGCAAATAATTTCAGTGAGAAACACAGACACCTAGATTACGAGTCTTGCGTTAGGGTTAAAAAGCAGCGTTGAGAGGTCCCAACTCTGCTTTTTAACGCCCGCTGGTATTACGAGTCTTGCAGGTACAGGTGTACCCCTCACTTTTTTGACCAGACTCGGAAATACCACAAATCCACTTACGTCAATTGCGCATACTCTTTTTTCAATGGGACATGCATAACGCCGGTATTACGAGTCTTCCAAAAAGTGAGCGGTAGACCCTCTTCTCTCAAGCCTGGTACCGCATTTTAAAGTCAGTAGTTAAGAGTTTTACACTACAACGCCGTAGCATAAAACTCTTAACTAAAGTGCTAAAAAATACACTAACACCCATTAACTACCTATTAACCCCTAAACCGAGGCCCTCCCACATCGCAAACACTAAAATAAATGTTTTAACCCCTAATCTGCCGAACCGGACATCACCGCCACTATAATACACATATTAACCCCTAAACCACCGTACTCCCACATCGCAAACACTATTTAAATATTATTAACCCCTAATCTGCAGGCCCTAACATCGCCGACACCTACCTACATTTATTAACCCCTAATCTGCTGCCGCCAAACTTGCCTCCACTATATTAAATGTATTAACCCCTAAACCTAAGTCTAACCCTAAGTCTAACTCCCCCAACTTAAATATAATTACAATAAATCTAAATAAAATTACTACAAATCACTAAATTATTCCTATTAAAAACTAAATACTTACCTATAAAATAAACTAATAGTTACATTGTAGCTATCTTAGGGTTTATTTTTATTTTACAGGCAACTTTGTATTTATTTTAACTAGGTACAATAGTTATTAAATAGTTATTAACTATTTAATAACTACCTAGTTAAAATAAAGACAAATTTACCTGTAAAATAAAACCTAACCTAAGTTACAATTACACCTAACACTACACTATAATTAAATTAATTACCTAAACTAAATACAATTAATTACAATTTAAAAAAATTATCTAAAGTACGAAGAAAACCCCCCCACTAAATTACAGAAAATAATAAAATAATTACAAGATTTTAAAACTAATTAAACCTACTCTAATCCCCCTAACAAAATAAAAAAGCCCCCCAAAATAAAAAAGCCCTACCCTACACTAAATTACAAATAGCCCTTAAAAGGGCATTTTGCGGGGCATTGCCCCAAAGTAATCAGCTCTTTTACCTGTAAAAAAAAGAACAATTCCACCCCTCAACATTAAAACCCACCACCCACACAACAACAGATATTATATTTTTTCCAATTAAAAATATAACATCCAGAAATGGCATACAACACCAAAAGCAACCAAAGTGGTGTGGCACTGTTGACTTACGCATTTCGGCTTAAACTGCCATAGTCATAGCCTATAGTGCCTTGTGTCACACCAGTATCATACTCCCAATAAATAGGCAGACTTGCCTTATTTCATTTTTTGAGAGTTCAGGGGGCTTGCAATTCCATTCTTAATTTTGCAAGGGTGTCGAAGTACTTTAACATCATTCATTAAGTCTATACTATGTGAAAGGTAGACTAAGAGGCCTACTTATCAAGCCGTCAACTTACTTGCATTCGATAGCACCAATACGCTCGCCTGACATAGCCTAACATCGCGGCCACAGACCTGAATACACTCCCCTTATTTATATAAATAGCTGTCAAAAAGCTGCGCACCAAGTACGGGGCGATGAGCAGCGGACTGTTGTTAACTAAACAGTCATCGATCTCGCTGCTATTCGGCTTTTTCACAGCTTTATTTGTATACTGTCATTTAACACCGCCACTATACTAAACTTTTTAACCCCTATCCCGCCGCTCCTGGACCCTGCCGCAACTAAATAAAGTTATTAACCCCTATCCCATTGTTCCCGACACTGCCGCAACTAAATCAAGTTATTAACCCCTATCCCGTCGCTCCCGGAACCCGCCGCAACTAACTAATGGCTAGATTACGAATTGTGCAATAGGGTAAAAAAGCAGTGTTAACAGGTCCTAACGCTGCTTTTTTACGCCCGCTGCTATTACGATTCTTGCAGGTTTAGGGGCACCGCACACTTCTTTGGCCTTACCGCAAAACGACTTACGTGAACTTTGTAAAGCCTTTTCTTTATGGAACTTCCATAGCGCCAGTATTACGAGTCTGTCCTGGGAGGCCAAAAAGTGAGCGGTACACCCTCTACCTCCAAGAGTCCTAACGCATTTAAAAGTCAGTAGTTAAGAGTTTTATGGTACAACGCCGTAACATAAAACTCATAACTAAAGTGCTAAAAAGTACACTAACACCTATAAACTACCTATTAACCCCTAAACTGAGGCCCTCCCACATCGCAAACACTAAAATAAAAATTTTAACCCCTAATCTGCCGCCCCCAATGTTGTCGCAACCTACCTACACTTATTAACCCCTAATCTGCCGCCCCAACGTCGCCGCCACTAAAATAAACATATTAACCCCTAAACTGCCGCACTCCTGCCTCGCAAACATTAGTTAAATATTATTAACCCCTAATCTGCCACCCCAACGTTGCCGCCACTATACTAAATGTATTAACCCCTAAACCTAAGTGTAACCCTAACCCTAACACCCCCTAACTTAAATATAATTAAAATGAATCTAACTAAAAATTCCTATCATTAACTAAATTATTCCTATTTAAAACTAAATACTTACCTATAACATAAACCCTAAGCTAGCTACAATATAACTAATAGTTACATTGTAGCTAGCTTAGGGTTTATATTTATTTTACAGGCAAGTTTGTATTTATTTTAACTAGCTACAATAGTTGTTAAATAGTTATTAACTATTTAATAACTACCTAGCTAAAATAAATAAAAATGTACCTGTAAAATAAAACCTAACCTAAGTTACAATTACACCTAGCACTACACTATAATTAAATAAATTAACTAAATTAACAACGATAAATTAAATTAAATTAGCTAAAGTACAAAAAAAACAAACACTAAATTACAGAAAATAATAAACAAATTACAAGATATTTAAACTAATTACACCTAATCTAATAGCCCTATCAAAATAAAAAATGCCCCTCCAAAATAAAAAAAAACCCTAGCTTAAACTAAACTACCAATAGCCTTTAAAAGGGCCTTTTGTGGGGCATTGCCCCAAAGTAATCAACTCTTTTACCTGTAAAAAAAATACAAACAACCCCACAACAGTAAAACACACCACCCACACAACCAACCCCCCCAAAAAAATACTATCTAAAAAAACTTAAGCTCCCCATTGCCCTGAAAAGGGCATTTGGATGGGCATTGCCCTTTTGCAGGCCCAAACCCTAACCTAAAAATAAAACCCACTCAATACACTAACCCCCTGAAGATCGACTTACAGTTCTGAAGACCGGACATCCATCCTCAAGGAAGCGGCAGAAGTCTTCATCCAACCGGGCCGAAGTCCTCAACGAAGCTGTGAGAAGTCTTCATCCAAGCCGGGCAAAGTGGTCCTCCAGATGGGCAGAAGTCTTCATCCAGACGGCATTTTCTATCTTCATTCATCCGACACAGAGCAGGTCCATCTTCAAGACATCCGACGCAGAGCATCCTCTTCATCTGACAACTACCCGACGAATGAAGGTTCCTTTAAGTGACATCATCCAAGATGGCATCCCGGAATTAAGGTAATTCAGCCAATATGATTTTTTCTACCGTAATTCTATCAGTCAATCGGAATCTAAGGGACGCCATCTTGGATGAAGTTACTTAAAGGAACCTTTATTCATCGGGTAGTTGTCGGATGAAGAGGATGCTTCGCGTCGGATGTCTTGAAGATGGACCTGCTCCGCGTCGGATTGATGAAGATAGAAGATGCTGTCTGAATGAAGACTTCTGCCCGTCTGGAGGACCACTTCACCCGGTTTGGATGAAGACTTCTCCTGGCTTCGTTGAGAACTTCGGCCCGGTTGGATGGAGACTTCTGCCGCTTTATTTGGGGGGTTGGTTGTGTGGGTGGTGGGTTTTACTGTTGGGGGGTTGTTTGTATTTTTTTTTTACAGGTAAAAGAGCTGATTACTTTGGGGTAATGCCCCGCAAAAGGCCCTTTTAAGGGCTATTGGTAGTTTAGTTTAGTTTAGGCTAGGGTTTTTTTTATTTTGGGGGGACTTTTTTTATTTTGATAGGGCTATTAGATTAGGTGTAATTAGTTTAAATATCTTGTAATTTGTTTATTATTTCTTGTAATTTAGTGTTTGTTTTCTTTGTACTTTAGCTTATTTAATTTAATTTATTTAATTGTTGTTAGTTTAGTTAATTTATTTAATTATAGTGTAGTGTTAGGTGTTATTGTAACTTAGGTTAGGTTTTATTTTACAGGTACTTTTGTATTTATTTTAGCTAGGTAGCTGTTAAATAGTTAATAACTATTTAGAAACTATTCTACCTAGTTAAAATAAATACAAACTTGCCTGTAAAATAAAAATAAACCCTATGATAGCTAGAATGTAACTATTAGTTATATTGTAGCTAGCTTAGGGTTTATTTTATATGTAAGTATTTAGTTTTAAATATGAATAATTTAGTTAATGATAGGAATTTTTATTTAGATTTATTGCAATTATATTTGTTAGGGGGTGTTAGGGTTAGGGTTAGACTTCGGTTTAGGGGTTAATACATTTAGTATAGCGGCGGCGACGTGGGGGAGGCAGATTAGGGGTTAATAAGTGTAGGTAGGTGGTGCGATGTTAGGGACGGCAGATTAGGGGTTAATAATATTTAACTAATGTTTGCGAGGTGGGAGTGCGGCGGTTTAGGGGTTAATATATTTATTATAGTGGCGGTGAAGTTGGGGGCAGCAGATTAGGGGTTAATAAATGTAGGTAGGTTGCGGCGACATTGGGGGCAGCAGATTAGGGGTTAATAAATATAATGTAGGTGTCGGCGATGTTGGGGGCAGCAGATTAGGGGTTCATAAGTATAATGTAGGTGGGGGCGGTGTCCGGAGCGGCAGATTAGGGGTTAATAAATATAATGTAGGTGTTAGCGATGTCGGGGGCGGCAGATTAGTGGTTAATAAGTGTAATATTAGGGGTGTTTAGACTCAGGGTTCATGTTAGGGTGTTAGGTGTAGACATAACTTTTATTTCCCCATAGGAATCAATGGGGCTGGGTTACTGAGTTTTACACTGCTTTTTGGCAGGTGTTAGACTTTATCTCAGCCGGCTCTCCCCATTGATTCCTATGGGTAAATCGTGCATGAGCATGTACGACCAACTCACCGCTGACTTAAGCAGCGCTGGTATTGGAGTGCGGTAAGGAACAAAATTTTGCTTAACACTCACTTCTCGCCTTTTAATGCCGGGCTTGTAAAAACCTGTAATACCAACGCTGTAGGTAAGTGAGCGGTGAGAGAAAACTGCTTGTTAGCACAGCACAGCTCAAAATGAAAAACTCATAATCTAGCCGTAAAGGTATTAACCCCTAAACATCTGGCCTCCCACATCACTACCACTTACTAAACCTATTAACCCCTAAACCACCAGCCCCCCCACATCGCCATAAACTAAATTAAACTATTAACCCCTAAACCTAACAACCCGCTAACTTTATATTAAATATTAGCTCATCCCTATCTTATAATAAATTTAAACTTACCTTTAAATTAAATTAAACTATATTAAACTACTAATTAACCTACCCTAACTATTATACTAAAATTACATTAAACTATATTAAACTAGTATTTAATCTATCCTAACTATTATACTACAATTACATTAAACTATATTAAACTAATAATTAATCTATCCTAAATATTATACGAAAATTGCATTAAACTATATTAAACTAATAATTAATCTATCCTAACTATTATACTAAAATTCAATTAAACTATATTAAACTAATAAATAGCCTCAATATGTAAATCACGGTTGTATCCCTTTCTGTATCATACGTGGGTGGGTATACACAGTATCATTCTATTAGCTGTTTGAAGAGGGTGTGTTTTCGTTTTAACCTATTAGGTTTTAAGTGTTAGTATTTTAACTGGTGTGAAACAAGGCACTATAGACTATGACTATGGCAGTTTAAGCCAAAACGCGTAAGCTAACAGTGCCACATCACTTAGGTTGCTTTTGGTGTTGTATGCCATTTCTGGATGTTATATTTTTAACTGGACATGAATAAAATTATTTTTTATTGAAACCCAGCGGATCCCCTTGTTTTTTCATACGATCACTTTACCAGCTGATCTGCTGTGTACTTCCTGACTGGGGTAGGTGTGAGCAGGAGCCTCTGTGTGATTGGAGGAACTGGTTTGGGAACCAAGGAGGAGCAAAGTGCAGCAGAGGACCCACAAGGATGCCAGCTATGCCGGTGAAGTTTCCGAAGCACTCAGAGAGACATGATGTATGTGTCCATGCTTACAAGGTACAATTTATAAAATCCGGTTGTAACGCTATATGGGCGAGTGATACCCCTGTACAAGCTCTCTGTATATGGGATGAATGCTGTTTTTTTGCACCTAGGCACCTTATCCCTCTCCAACACAGCATTTGTAGACTTTTTTCCAGCACAGAGACACCTTATTGGTAGACTTACTGTAAGCCAGTGAGTACGGTCGAACCTTTTTTACTTTTAATCTATATATACAGTCATACGTTTCTGTGATCTGGAGTTTTCTTTTTGCCATACAAATATATTATTCTTATCATTATTGTTAATATTTATAATAACAACAAAAACAACAATAATAATAATAATAATAATAATTATAACAATAATAATAATATAAGAAATGCTAAATCACTCATCTTACCTGACTGCAATCCTTCTGGCATTTCCTTTGAAGACACTCCACTATGTGAAGCTTCGTAACTGCATCCACCATATCTGTGCAAGAGCAATTTTTACATCCATCTTCCCATGTGCTTCCAACAGCATAGACATTGTTTTTAAATACACAAACCTAGACAAGATGGAAAACAACCGTAAAGAGCATGACACACAATAACTTTCCTCTCCTCTTGTATTTCTGATAATATTACACAAGATTAAATGATATCATATATAGGGGTGGAAAAATACACCCATAGTTTTCTAGTCGAGGAGAAAAGTTACTAGTTCAAAGAAAAATTCAGTGGACTAGTAGCTCTGATGATGTGCCAAGTTATTAAACAATTATCTTCTTCTCTGTAATCACAACAACATCTATGACACGTATTCTTAATTAGGAAATCTTGGGTTGATTTTTCTGTACAGGGGTACAGGTGGGGGACCTCAGCTTCTGCTAACTATTCCTACCTTTATTCAGTTAATTACCCTTATTTCTCCTTTACTACTGCCCTTGTTCTGTGTAGAACATCAGACATGTAAAAAGTAATTACCTTTTGCATTCAGGGCTACAGTAATTAATGGGGGTACAGTAATAAATGGGGGTACATAGCACCTTCATAGAATTGTCACTGTTGTATAGTAAGCTACAAGCGGCCAGCAGAAGTTCTGTCAGGCAGTTAGTATCTTATTCTCAGGTAGAAGAAATTGTGGTAATTTATGAAGCTGTTAATGCATCTTTGGGGCCTTTGCAGTCCTGGCTTATGGGTCTGCAATGCAAGTTAAGAAGCACCATTCTTAAGACCACTGCTTCTGAAGCTCTCCAACACATTAGAAGTGGTGGACTTTAAGGGACACTAAAGTCAAAATGGAACTTTCATTATAGAGAGAAAGCTTGAGGTTTAAAGAGACTTTCCAATGTACTTCCATTATCAAAATGTGCACACTATTTTTATATGCACACTTACTCCTACTGAGGATGTGCAAGAGTTCATAGTGTATACATATATGAGACTGTGATTGGCTGATGGCTGTCACGTGATACAGGGGGCCGGTAAATTGAAGCAAATTTTTAAATGCCTAAGAAAAAAAATCTACTGCTCATTTAAAATTCAGAGTAAATGCTAATGTATATACTGTCTTTTTTATTTTGTACATGTTGATTATACAATTCTACTAGATTTAATAGCCATTTAAATCATTGTGGACTGATTAATGGTGGATTATTGACAAGCCCTGCTTTTGTGCAGTTGGTTGCACAAGACTAGTGGGAGGTGCTGCACAAGTAATTAATCTCGCTAGACCCGAAAGCGGGTAGACAGGTTCGCTGGATGTGTACCTTATCCATCCATTACTTAATAAATGTAGCCCTCGGTGTCTAGTTGTTACCTGCATAGTATATATTTTTATCTGAGAAGAAAATGCACCCACTATAATTGTCCCACAACCACCTGCACAAATCAAATTTAAGCAAACTACACTAAATGATACATTTAATACAAGTGATGGTGACATAAACAGTCTATATAAGTAGACAATTCAGGCAGATCTAATCAAGTGCCTGGCCTTCCACTTTAAAAATCCTATGGAGAAATCAAAGAATGCGCCTCATAGCGTAATACAGTCATATATATGTGGTTGAGTGAAATAAGAAATACACTCACATTTGGTGCTGCACTTAGAAGTGCAAATGGTGCAGACGAATCCTTATAGAGTCACCAGGCTAACTCGCCTCTCGTCTCAGCAACAAAGGTGCTTGTCGATCCGGTCAACAGCAGCAAAGGATGGATCCAATAGTATATGAGCAAGTGTCATAAGATACATATACTTGGATTATCCAATAAGTATTCAAAGTAGCAAATTATTGAAAAGTGTTACATTCACAAACACTATGAAATCAGCGACGTGTTTCTCAGTATACACTATTTCATCAGCCAAGTATATGTAGCTTATGACACTTGCTCATATACTATTGGATCCATCCTTTGCTGCTGTTGACCAGATTGGCGAGCACCTTTGTCCCTGAGATGGGAGTAGAGTTACCCAGGTGACTCTATAAGGATCCGACCTGCACCATTTGCACTTTTAAGTGCTGCACCAAATGTGAGTGTTTTTCTTATTTCACTCAACCACTTATAGTATATATGACTGTATTACACAATGAGGTGCCTTTTTTAATTTCTCCATATATTTTATTCTATTTTACCCCATAAGACATTATAAGGACAGCATTAAAGGGACAGTGTGCTGACAAAATGTTCTCCTTTTTAAAGTATTCCAGTTTACCATTTTACCTGCTGGGGTATATAAAATTATTTATAAATATCTCTTTTTGTTTAGGTATACACAGAGACATGGACGCCTTTACATAGAAACAAAGATACAAAAAGGATGTATGCTCTCCCTGCAAGCTAAACCCATTTAAATGTAATATTAAAAAATAAACCTGAATGAACAATTTCCCAGACATTTTATACCTGGCAGTTTGTATAACAAGTCATTTCTTTCTCACAGAATCTTCTCTCCCTATACATATAATATGTTTTAACACTTATCCCCTTGGAGAGAAAGTGTTTGTTATCATTAACATATGCTATATAAACAGAAAAAAAAAGTGCCTTCAAAATTCATAGTTTCACCAACTTCCCCACTCCTGGCATCTTTGCATTAAACATTCTCGCTATAGAGGGGTACATTTTGTGCTTTTATTTTATAGTTCTGCTGACCTACAACATCATTGCCAATCATAGAGGAATGCACAGGAGGTAAAGTGTTTCTGCCTGTCTAGTGAACTTCAGTAACAGGTAGACTTAGGCCTTAGAAAGCTTTTACATTTTTTTAAGAGACATTAAACCCTCAATACATGTTATAAGCATAGTATTCAGGTTATTCCCTGCATCCCACTAGCAATGAGTGCTGCCATTTTGAAATTGAGCTTTCGCTACATTCCAGTGCTGACCTGTTTGCACATGTGCATCAACTCTCCTTCAGAAACCTGCAGTGTAACCTAGGTTTCAAAATGGCAACACCTATGATTAGAGTGAGGTGCATGAAAGCGCTAAATTATCGCTCGCCCGCTAACGAGCAAATTTGCCCATTTGCGGGTGCGTGATAATTAACCAGCCATTACAAGTGGCTGGTTATTGCTACCGTGAGCTCGAGGTAGCAATTAGCGCTTATAAAATTAAACAGAGATCAGATCTCTACTTAATTTTATAAATGTGCCCCAAATGCCCCCAAAATACAGTGTAGTGTATTATATTCAAAAATAAAGATAGCAGCAGCTTTCTTTTTTTAGTAAAATAACTGCACTTGGCAGTATTTTGGGAAGAAAGTTGGCGAGACTGGAGTTTTAGAAAAAAACGTCACTGAAAAGTGCCTTTACATTGCAGTCTACGGGAACCTTTTTGAAAGGCCAGGCCTTATCCAAGCAAACTGCTCAAACTTGACATACCTGTGCTGCATTTTAACAATTAAAGTGATGGTTAACTTTCCCCTTTGTATAAACAGATCCGAAATGTTAGCAATATTTTAGATGGAGTTAAATTCATCATTTGTACTGAAGACTATAACTTTTTAATTTAGCACTGAAATTCAAATGCCCCGTGCTCCGGCTGCCCACTTCAAAAGTAATTTTGTTGGGGAGCTAACGGTTTCAACTGTTCTCTAATCGCCCTCTAGCCGCACGTCGCTTTTTGTAGCTACAGCGTGGATTGGAGAACAGTTCAGCTCACCAAAAGAAAAAAGAGTTTTGAAGTGGGCGGCCGAAGCATGGGGTATAAGAATGGCACGGCTAGATTAAAAAGTAAGTTATTGCACACACCTGCATTAGAAGTGATCAATCTAAAATATTGCTTAGATTCCGGGCCTGATTTTAAAATGTGTCAAGTTTACCATTGCTTTAATATGTGTTGACTTCAGATCATTTATAATCTTTTCAAAAATATTTTCATTTCTAATGTAGTCTGGACATTTTGTGAGTCTAACCTTCATTAGAGGATCTCAGGTGCACTCAGGACAGAAAAATTATATTTTCTCCACCTGTATATGACCTGCATTTTATAATCCTTTTGATTTTATTGTTTACATTTTTGCATCCTTACTAGGGATGGGCGAATGTTTCTAAAAATTCGAAATTTAAAATGAATTTTGATACATTCGTTCGTTCAAATCAAATTTAGAATGTTTATATAACATTCTAACATTCTATTTTCGAATTTTAGTTTTTATATTTGTTCGAATAATAGAATGTTTAGCTATGTATTCATTCAATTTCGAAATGTAATATTCGAATGTGACATTCGAATTCGAATGTGACATTCAAATTTGAAATAGTATTTCTAGTCTACAACTGTGTTTTATAAATGTAATATTCGAATTTGAATGCTACATTCGAATTTGAATGTCACATTCGAATTTGAAATAGTATTTCTAGTCTAATGCTGTGTTTTAAATGTGATATTCGATTTGAATGTGATATTCAATTCGAATGTGACATTCAAATTCGAAATAGTATTTCTAGTCTAATAATGTGTTTTATAAATGTAATATTCGAATTCGAATGTGACATTCGATTCGAATGTGACATTCGATTCGAATGTGACATTCGATTCGAATGTGACATTCGATTCGAATGTGATATTCGATTCGAATGTGACATTCGAAATAGTGTTTCTAGTCTACAATTGTGTTTTATTAATGTAATATTCTAATTTGAATGTGATATTCGAATGTTACATTCGAATTCGAATGTGACATTCAAATTCGAATGTGACATTCGAAAACTGTAAATAACATTCGAAAATCGAATTTTTAAGAATATTTGTTCTTATCAACATTCTATTATGTAAATCGAATTTCTACAAACACATTCACCCATTCCTAATCCTAATCCTAATCCAATAATCATAAATTTCATCTCCAAAATGCAATTTATTCATACCTTATCTGGTTCGCAATTAATATTTCTGCACCCGCATTCATTGGTGATAACGGAGGATATATATCCAGCTGAACAAATGACAGTTGAGTTGGAGCAGCTGCAAGTACATTCATATTCATCACAGCATTCAGTTTTCCTTATAGTGAGCTTCTTGTAAGGTGGACAGAAAGGAATTTCTCCACTTGTACATTCTTCCTTCTTGCATGCTATTTCAATGAGATTACATTATTGTTGTTATTATATTTTATTTGTAAAGCACCTCCAAATTCCATAGTGCTGATAACAGAATGAAACATATTGGATGGCTCCATTATTCAATAAAAAAATAACATATAGCTAGTGAATAATATCAAAATATAATATAGTATGAAGAGGTACCAACAAAAAATCACTGGCCTCTCCAAAAAATACATACAGGGAATCTTCTGGCAGCCCAGCTATGGTTTGTAGGTGAAGCAGTGAAAGGAAAATGGGGCAGGTGTGTTATGTGCAGGTCAGGGCATGTTGTTGGTGGGGTTGGGTGTGGGGTGTGGTAGAGCTGTAAAAATATACTATAATAATTTAAAGGACTGTAAACTGCAATATTATTTTAAACCTGTATGAAAAAGCACTTTGAGAAAATAACCCTAGCTTAAGACATCTGGTGAGCCAATCACAAGAGGCATATGTGTGTAGCCAATAATCCCTAGCTAGCTTCAAGTAGTGCATGGCTGCTCCTGAACCTACCTATGATTTAGTTTCATTGAGGTGGTGAAGTTTGTAAACTGGTTGTAACATTAAAAGTCTTCATAGACTTTAATAGAGAAAAAACATAATTTATGTAAGAACTTACCTGATAAATTCATTTCTTTCATATTAGCAAGAGTCCATGAGCTAGTGACGTATGGGATATACATTCCTACCAGGAGGGGCAAAGTTTCCCAAACCTCAAAATGCCTATAAATACACCCCTCACCACACCCACAATTCAGTTTAACAAATAGCCAAGAAGTGGGGTGATAAGAAAAAAGTGCGAAAGCATATAAAATAAGGAATTGGAATAATTGTGCTTTATGCAAAAAAATCATAACCACCACAAAAAAGGGCGGGCCTCATGGACTCTTGCTAATATGAAAGAAATGAATTTATCAGGTAAGTTCTTACATAAATTATGTTTTCTTTCATGTAATTAGCAAGAGTCCATGAGCTAGTGACGTATGGGATAATGATTACCCAAGATGTTTATCTTTCCACGCAAGAGTCACTAGAGAGGGAGGGATAAAATAAAGACAGCCAATTCCTGCTGAAAATAATCCACACCCAAAATAAAGTTTAATGAAAAACATAAGCAGAAGATTCAAACTGAAACCGCTGCCTGAAGTACTTTTCTACCAAAAACTGCTTCAGAAGAAGAAAATACATCAAAATGGTAGAATTTAGTAAAAGTATGCAAAGAGGACCAAGTTGCTGCTTTGCAAATCTGATCAATCGAAGCTTCATTCCTAAACGCCCAGGAAGTAGAAACTGACCTAGTAGAATGAGCTGTAATCCTTTGAGGCGGAGTTTTACCCGACTCAACATAGGCAAGATGAATTAAAGATTTCAACCAAGATGCCAAAGAAATGGCAGAAGCTTTCTGGCCTTTTCTAGAACCGGAAAAGATAACAAATAAACTAGAAGTCTTTCGGAAAGACTTAGTAGCTTCAACATAATATTTCAAAGCTCTAACAACATCCAAAGAATGCAACGATTTCTCCTTAGAATTCTTAGGATTAGGACATAATGAAGGAACCACAATTTCTCTACTAATGTTGTTGGAATTCACAACTTTAGGTAAAAATTCAAAAGAAGTTCGCAACACCGCCTTATCCTGATGAAAAATCAGAAAAGGAGACTCACAAGAAAGAGCAGATAATTCAGAGACTCTTCTGGCAGAAGAGATCGCCAAAAGGAACAAAACTTTCCAAGAAAGTAATTTAATGTCCAAAGAATGCATAGGTTCAAACGGAGGAGCTTGAAGAGCCCCCAGAACCAAATTCAAACTCCAAGGAGGAGAAATTGACTTAATGACAGGTTTTATACGAACCAAAGCTTGTACAAAACAATGAATATCAGGAAGAAACTGTAAAATTCTCGGAATTCTAAAAGAATGCCAAGAAAAATGATGAGAAAGACACCAAGAAATATAAGTCTTCCAGACTCTATAATATATCTCTCTGGATACAGATTTACGAGCCTGTAACATAGTATTAATCACAGAGTCAGAGAAACCTCTTTGACCAAGAATCAAGCGTTCAATCTCCATACCTATAAATTTAAGGATTTGAGATCCTGATGGAAAAAAGGACCTTGCGACAGAAGGTCTGGTCGTAGCGGAAGAGTCCACGGATGGCAAGAGGCCATCCGGACAAGATCCGCATACCAAAACCTGTGAGGCCATGCCGGAGCTACCAGCAGAACAAACGAGCATTCCTTCAGAATCTTGGAGATTACTCTTGGAAGAAGAACTAGAGGCGGAAAGATATAGGCAGGATGATACTTCCAAGGAAGTGATAATGCATCCACTGTTTCCGCCTGAGGATCCCGGGATCTGGACAGATACCTGGGAAGTTTCTTGTTTAGATGAGAGGCCATCAGATCTATTTCTGGAAGCTCCCACCTTTGAACAATCTGAAGAAATACCTCTGGGTGAAGAGACCATTCGCCCGGATGCAACGTTTGGCGACTGAGATAATCCGCTTCCCAATTGTCTATACCTGGGATATGAACCGCAGAGATTAGACAGGAGCTGGATTCCGCCCAAACCAAAATTCGAGATACTTCTTTCATAGCCAGAGGACTGTGAGTCCCTCCTTGATGATTGATGTATGCCACAGTTGTGACATTGTCTGTCTGAAAACAAATGAACGATTCTCTCTTTAGAAGAGGCCAAGACTGAAGAGCTCTGAAAATTGCACGGAGTTCCAAAATATTGATCAGTAATCTCACCTCCTGAGATTCCCAAACTCCTTGTGCCGTCAGAGATCCCCACACAGCTCCCCAACCTGTGAGACTTGCATCTGTTAAAATTACAGTCCAGGTCGGAAGCACAAAAGAAGCCCCCTGAATTAAATGATGGTGATCTGTCCACCACATTAGAGAGTGTCGTACAATCGGTTTTAAAGATATTAATTGAGATATCTTTGTGTAATCCTTGCACCATTGATTCAGCATACAGAGCTGAAGAGGTCGCATGTGAAAACGAGCAAAGGGGATCGCGTCCGATGCAGCAGTCATAAGACCTAGAATTTCCATGCATAAGGCTACCGAAGGGAATTATTGTGACTGAAGGTTTCGACAAGCTGAAATCAATTTTAGACGTCTCTTGTCTGTTAAAGACAGAGTCATGGACACTGAATCTATCTGGAAACCCAGAAAGGTTACCCTTGTCTGAGGAATCAATGAACTTTTTGGTGAATTGATCCTCCAACCATGATCTTGAAGAAACAACACAAGTCGATTCGTATGAGATTCTGCTAAATGTAAAGACTGAGCAAGTACCAAGATATCGTCCAAATAAGGAAATACCACAATACCCTGTTCTCTGATTACAGACAGAAGGGCACCGAGAACCTTTGTAAAAATTCTTGGAGCTGTAGCTAGGCCAAACGGCAGAGCCACAAACTGGTAATGCTTGTCCAGAAAAGAGAATCTCAGGAACTGATAATGATCTGGATGAATCGGAATATGCAGATATGCATCCTGTAAATCTATTGTGGACATATAATGCCCTTGCTGAACAAAAGGCAAGATAGTCCTTATAGTTACCATTTTGAACGTTGGTATCCTTACATAACGATTCAATATTTTTAGATCCAGAACTGGTCTGAAGGAATTCTCCTTCTTTGGTACAATGAAGAGATTTGAATAAAACCCCATCCCCTGTTCCAGAACTGGAACTGGCATAATTACTCCAGCCAACTCTAGATCTGAAACACAATTCAGAAATGCTTGAGCTTTCACTGGATTTACTGGGACACGGGAAAGAAAAAATCTCTTTGCAGGAGGTCTCATCTTGAAACCAATTCTGTACCCTTCTGAAACAATGTTCTGAATCCCAAGATTGTGAACAGAATTGATCCAAATTTCTTTGAAAAAACGTAACCTGCCCCCTACCAGCTGAGCTGGAATGAGGGCCGCACCTTCATGTGGACTTAGAAGCTGGCTTTGCCTTTCTAGAAGGCTTGGATTTATTCCAGACTGGAGATGGTTTCCAAACTGAAACTGCTCCTGAGGATGAAGGATCAGGCTTTTGTTGTTTGTTGAAACGAAAGGAACGAAAACGATTATTAGCCCTGTTTTTACCCTTAGATTTTCTATCCTGTGGTAAAAAAAGTTCCTTTCCCACCAGTAACAGTTGAGATAATAGAATCCAACTGAGAACCAAATAATTTGTTACCCTGGAAAGAAATGGAAAGTAGAGTTGATTTAGAAGCCATATCAGCATTCCAAGTTTTAAGCCATAAAGCTCTTCTAGCTAAAATAGCTAGAGACATAAACCTGACATCAACTCTGATAATATCAAAAATGTCATCACAGATAAAATTATTAGCATGTTGAAGAAGAATAATAATATTATGAGAATCATGATCTGTTACTTGTTGCGCTAAAGTTTCCAACCAAAAAGTTGAAGCTGCAGCAACATCAGCCAATGATATAGCAGGTCTAAAAAGATTACCTGAACACAGATAAGCTTTTCTTAGAAAGGATTCAATTTTCCTATCTAAAGGATCTTTAAACGAAGTACCATCTGACGTAGGAATAGTAGTACGTTTAGCAAGGGTAGAAATAGCCCCATCAACCTTAGGGAGCTTGTCCCAAAATTCTAATCTGTCAGACGGCACAGGATATAATTGCTTAAAACGTTTAGAAGGAGTAAATGAATTACCCAATTTATCCCATTCTCTGGAAATTACTTCAGAAATAGCATTAGGAACAGGAAAAACCTCTGGAATAACCAAAGGAGATTTAAAGACCTTATCTAAACGTTTAGAATTAGTATCAAGAGGACCAGAATCCTCGATTTCTAAAGCAATTAGTACTTCTTTAAGTAAAGAACGAATAAATTCCATTTTAAATAAATATGAAGATTTATCAGCATCAATCTCTGAGACAGAATCCTCTGAACCAGAAGAGTCATCAGAATCAGAATGATGATGTTCATTTAAAAATTCATCTGTAGAGAGAGAAGTTTTAAAAGATTTTTTATGTTTACTAGAAGGAGAAATAACAGACATAGCCTTCTTGATGGATTCAGAAACAAAATCTCTTATGTTATCAGGAACATTCTGCACCTTAGATGTTGAAGGAACTGCAACAGGCAATGGTACATTACTAAAGGAAATATTATCTGCATTAACAAGTTTGTCATGACAATTAATACAAACAACAGCCGGAGGAATAGCTACCAAAAGTTTACAGCAGATACACTTAGCTTTGGTAGTTCCAGCACTAGACAGCGATTTTCCTGAAGTATCTTCTGACTCGGATGCAATGTGAGACATCTTGCAATATGTAAGAGAAAAAACAACATATAAAGCAAAATTGATCAAATTCCTTAAATGACAGTTTCAGGAATGGGAAAAAATGCCAATAAACAAGCTTCTAGCAACCAGAAGCAAAGAAAAAATGAGACTTAAATAATGTGGAGACAAAAGCGACGCCCAAATTTTTTAGCGCCAAATAAGACGCCCACATTATTTGGCGCCTAAATGCTTTTTGGCGCCAAAAATGACGCACATCCGGAACGCCGACATTTTTGGCGCAAAAGGACGTCAAAAAATGACGCAACTTCCGGCGACACGTATGACGCCGGAAACAGAAAAGATTTTTTGCGCCAAAAAAGTCTGCGCCAAGAATGACGCAATAAAATGAAGCATTTTCAGCCCCCGCGAGCCTAACAGCCCACAGGGAAAAAAGAGTCAAATTTTTTAAGGTAAGAAAAAATGATTGATTCAAATGCATTATCCCAAATATGAAACTGACTGTCTGAAAATAAGGAATGTTGAACATCCTGAGTCAAGGCAAATAAATGTTTGAATACATATATTTAGAACTTTATAAACAAAGTGTCCAACCATAGCTTAGAGTGTCACAGAAAATAAGATTTACTTAACCCAGGACACTCATCTACATGTTTGTAGAAAGCCAAACCAGTACTGAAACGAAAATCAGCAGAGGTAATGGTATATAAATAAGAGTATATCGTCGATCTGAAAAGGGAGGTAAGAGATGAATCTCTACGACCGATAACAGAGAACCTATGAAATAGACCCCGTAGAAGGAGATCACTGTATTCAAAATAGGCAATACTCTCCTCACATCCCTCTGACATTCACTGCACGCTGAGAGGAAAACCGGGCTCCAACTTGCTGCGGAGCGCATATCAACGTAGAATCTAGCACAAACTTACTTCACCACCTCCATAGGAGGCAAAGTTTGTAAAACTGAATTGTGGGTGTGGTGAGGGGTGTATTTATAGGCATTTTGAGGTTTGGGAAACTTTGCCCCTCCTGGTAGGAATGTATATCCCATACGTCACTAGCTCATGGACTCTTGCTAATTACATGAAAGAAATGTTTTTTATCACCAGTTACCACAATTTACCACATAAATGGAAACTAGTCCTAAGTATGGGCTAGTTCTTGTTAAGGTGCTAAAGTTTGGAAACTGATGGTAAAAACATCTCCATTAAAGTCTGAAGAATGTTTATGTTACCACCAGTTTCCAAACTTTAGCACCTGCATAGAAACTAGGCCTATGGGTTTTTTTTTAACAAAGGATACTAAGGGCTAGTTTCCACTGGTGGTGAAAACGTTTATCTTCCTTAAAGTCCATGGAGAATTTTTATGTTACCAACAGTTTCCAAACTTTACCAACTCAATGGAAACTAGGCCTAAGAGTATTAAGCAAAATTGATAATAGAATGGTTTATTATGGACTTGACAAATAGATTTAAAAAAGCTGAAATTTAAAAAACACACAATAACAATTGAGCGCAAGCGATAAGCAGTTTATCGCATCAGAAGTAGCGCGCATATTACAAATTGAAAGTAAACACATTCGCTCGAGCGATATTGAATATAATGCACTTAGGTTTAGCACAACTTCAGAGATCTGGTTAAAGGGACATGAAACCCAATTTTTTTCTTTCGTGATTTAGAAAGAGCATGTCATTTTAAACAGCTTTCTAATTTACTTATATTATCTAATTTGCTTCATTCTCTTGATATCACTTGCTGAAAATCATATCTAAATATGCTCAGTAGCTGCTTATTGGTTGCTGCACATAGAGGCCTTGTGTGATTGGTTCACACATGTGCATTGCTATTTCTTCAACAAAGGATATCTAAAGAATTGAGCAAATTAGATAATAGAAGTAAATTGGAAAGTTGTTTAAAATTGCATGCCCTATCTGAATCATGAAAGTTTAATTTTGACTAGACTGTCCCTTTAACTGTTACTCTTGATTAAAAAATTCAAAATTTAAAAAAGTTATAAGGGCTTAAAGATATGAGGTCTCAGGTGAAAAAGAGACATGTAAAGGGCTTCAATAGAGAGTGCATTGGAGCCTTTTGAAGTCAAGTAACTGAAAACATAATAAAATCATATTTATGCAATATTTATATTTAATAAACTGTTTAATTGTGTTTGTACTGTAAATATTTCACATTCCAATATATAGGTATAGAGTATTTTTAAATACTCTATACCTATATATAGTCATCTGTATATATAGGTATAGATATAGATATATATACAAACATCATATATATATAAATATGTATTTATGAATACATAGAACATATTATTCTATGTGTGTGAAGAACATTAAAATGTGAAATATTAATATTTCATGTCAGGTTAGTGCACTTGAGAAAATTGCGATTGGGTTTGCACGTGAATAACGGTGTTAGGTTTTTTTCCACTTTTGCTCTCCATTGAAAACTATTGGGGAAAACGTTAATGCAGTCGTGATATTGTAACTTCTGCTTTTTGTGCGCGTCGCGTTAGCGCATTAGTTAAAACTTTTTAATTTCAACTTGTAATATGTGTGGTACCCAACACGCGTATAAAGCTTACTTCTAGCAGAGTTAGCACGCAAATGTAAGTGATAAACAGCGCTCCACTCATAATCTAGACCTCAATAAGTATGGGAAGGACATTTGGGTGGAGTTGAATCAAGGCTTAGTTTAGATATGCACATTAAAAAAATATAATGTATATTTATAAATACTGGAAAGACTGTACTTGACTGACCAAGAAGCTTTATTATTTGTAAAAGCATTTTACAGAAGCATCTCAGGTTACATAAAAATATAAGTATATGTATTTGGTGTATATGGAAAAAATAGTTCTGTTATGCAATATATTTATCCACAATGTTTTATAAGCTAAACTACTTTGGAAAAAAAAAACAGTTTTATGTAGATGTGACAGGAGCAGCTGTTTGGCTTGACAGCCAATCTGATCCGCAGTTATGAACATATGGTCAGCAAGTGGTTAAAGCTTTCTGTGGATTTTTACTTGTTTCCCGTGTGAAAAGACTTATCCACTACATTATTGCCTCTCGTTAGAAACTCACTGCATTGGAATGTGTATAGAAAATCCTTAGCCAAGCTGGTGGTATGGAATTGGGGTTTGGTTAATATTGCACAGGGATAAAAGAGAATGAGAGTTTTGCTGCAGAATATAAAATGAATCAAATTGAAACCAAGGGTCATTTGTTGAAAGATGGAAAGTCAAGACTCCTAGTAAATTACTGTGACTAGCAAGATCTGGAATATAAACTCTATAAAATGCTTTCTCGGAATCTTTAGACAGTTATTATGCACTACACAGAACTGATAAAATAACTGCACAAAACTGCATACCAGCATAATATGTCATGAATAAAATGTATATGTGCTCTTTAAATGCAACATAATATATCAATTTAACTTAATTCCACTCTTGGGGAATGTAAGAAATCCACAAAACAGATTAACCATGCCCCCTAGGTACCAAGTTAAATACATAAGTGTTTCCCAACTCCAGTCCTCAAGTTCCACTAACAGACCAGATTTTCATGATATCTTAACTAGAGCACAGGTGAAATAATCAGCTGCTGGTTGAGAGCAAGTTAGTAACCATGGTTACTAATCAGCTGATTATTTCACCTGTGGTCTAGTTAAAGGGACATTAAACACTAAATGAATGCTAGATAGAATAATGCATTCAAAGAAAAGATTAGTCTGAGAATAACATGTAGATGTATTTTTTTAAAGTTTCATTAGCTGTGAAAATAATGACAAAATAAGTGCAACGTTTTAGTGCCTATAAAATAATGGGAGCTGCCATGTTGTAACTTGAGTTACCTTCTCTGCTGCGGCCAATTAGAGACAGTTATAAATAGGTCACTAGAGTGTGCAGCCAATGGCTGTGTGGAATATAACTGTGTTCTGTACTTCCATTTCTTACAGGAACTGAAAAGCTCACAATTTCACAATGTAATCACAGGAAAAGGGGACAAAGTAAATAATGAAAGTATTCTGCAGAGTTTTTTTATATATACAATTTATCATTTTATATTACCACCACAAAGTGTTAAATGTCCCTTTAAGAAATCATGAAAATCTGTCCTGGAGTTGGGAAACACTGAAATACATCACCAACTTAGAGTACATAGACTTGCATGCATATAATACATTTACATTGAAATAACAATGATATATATTTACTGTCATAGATGCCCATTTAATTAGATATTTGCTTTCATTTTAAGAATAATGCAAAAAAAATTGGAGGGGGTTTCATATTTGTTGCATTCGTCTGAAAACAATAAGCAAATGCCCCTTAAAGGGACATTAAACCCCATTTTTTTCTTTCATGATCCAGATAGAAAATACAATTTTAAACAACATTCCAATTTACTTCTATTATCTAATTTGCTTCATTCTTTAGATATCCTTTGTTGAAGAAATAGCAATTTACATGGGTGAGCCAATCACAAGAGGCATCTATGTGCAGTCACCAAGCAGCAGCTACTGAGCCTATCTAGATATGCTTTTCAGAAAAGTATATCAAGAGAATGAAGCAAATTAGATAATAGAAGTAAATTGGAATGTTGTTTAAAATTATATTTTCTATATGAATCATGAAAGAAAAAATGTGGGTTTAATGAATATGTGAGAAAACTTAGCTGATTAATTTGAACACCTAATAGCATTATTCTAAAACATGAAGCGTTTTTGTGCAGTCAGGATAGGCTTCAAAAAGTTCAAATTTACACTATTTAATAACAGTTTTGCAATGTTCTTGTCAATTGATTGATTCCAGTGTCAGCCAATAAAGGTTTGTGTTTTGCTGCTGCTTGCTTGCAGCAGTAGCACTATCTAATATTTTAACTTTATTTAAGCTTAAGCTGTTGTACAGCTGCTTTGCTGCTGCCCTAAAGACATTTTTTCCATGTGAAATAACAGACACATGGATTTTCATTAACAAGTAGATTCTGAAAGACCCCCATAATGAATATTTGAACAAAATAAAATACCTTTTTTGTAATTAATTGCTTGACCAAAACTATTTTTGTTTGTGCATATGTCTAACTGTAATGTGCTAAACTGCACATTAAATTTACATTAAACTACATTTATATTATGCTTATGAGGGGTCACTATTCAAACAGGATAGAAAGTTTAAGTTAAAAAAAATTCTGTAATACATATAAAAGTGCCACTGTAGGGCCAAATTAAAAGTTGAGTGCAAAATATCGCTTCTGCAAAAGCGATGTTTGCGCTCAACTTAGTAAAGCGATGTTTGCGCTCAACTTAGTAATACCAGCGTACGCAAATTTGCTCTGGTATTACAAGTGAGGTGCAATGCAAGTACGACCTTACATTTGCATTGCACAAGTGCGCTTCCATAGGCTCCAACGCGAGCCTCGTTCTCATGCCATTTCTCACTAGCGCAGTGAAAGTTGCACATTGATGGGCAGCAAATTTAATTATATATGTATATGAATATATACACACATGTATTTAGTCTCCCTATGCACACAGATGGTAAATCGCCATAGAACAGGCTAACAATGGTAATGAGCCAGTTGTTCGTTCCTGTGAGTGCACTTTGCTCTGTATGTATTTAGTCTCCCTATGGGAAAAAGGGGCAACCAGACGTGGACTCCTTGCTCAGTGTGCTTAGAGGAATATGGCTACACCTCACTGACAAGGCCCAATGAAGGCCGAAACGCTCGTCTGGGGTTGCTGTGTTCCTTGTTCAGAGAGGAATTGCCTGATATTTTGGCGCTGGACTGACCGTAATAGGTGGGATCAGACTGATATACTACAGAAAAGTTCTACTCTGTGAAAAGCTTTACTGGGCTAAAAATTTGCGTTCCAGGTGGTAAATCGCCATAGAACAGGATAACAATGGTATTGAGCCAGTTGTTCGTTCCTGTGAGTGCACTTCTCTCTGTATGTATATGAATATATACATATATATTTATGTGTTAATACAGTATTTGTATAAACACATACAGTATTAACATATAAATATATATGTATATAAGCATTTACGTATATATTTACTGGGAAAACACAATCCCCATAGACCGTACTGTAAAGGCACTTTTTAGTGCCATTTTTTTTTTTCAAACAGCCCACACCCACCAACGTCCAAAATAAACTTCCTTGATTCAGATAGAGAATGTAATTCCAACAATTTTCCAATTTACTTTTATCACCAATTTTGCTTTGTTCTTTTGGTATTCTTAGTTTAAAGCTAAACCTAGGAGGTTCAAATGCTAATTTCTAAGCCCTTGAAGGCCGCCTCTTCTCTCACTGCATTTTGACAGTTTTTCACCCCTAGAGGTTGTTAGTTCATGTGTGTCATATAGATAACACTGAGCTCACACACGTGGAGTTCCAGGGAGCCAGTTCTGATTGGCTAAAATGGATGTCTGTCAAAAGAACTGAAATAAGGGGGCAGTTTGCAGAGGCTTAGATACAAGATAAACACAGAGGTAAAAAGTGTATTTATATAACTGTGTTGGTTATGCAAAACTAGGGAATGGGTAATAAAAGGATTATCTATCTTTTTAAATAATAAAAAATTCTGGTGTAGACTGTCCCTTTAAAAAAAAAAATAAAGATGCTAAAAAAAAATATATTTTACTAAAGGCACACTAGTCCTAATTTTGGGGCCAATTGGGGCCCATTTATAAAATTAATAAGAGATCTGATCCCTGATTAATTTTATGAGCGCTAATTGCTACTGTGAGCTAACTGTAGCAATAACCAGCCACTTGTAATGGCTGGTTATTTATAGTGTGCCCTTAACGGATTCAACTTGTAATCTAGCTCTTAAAGGGATACTGAACCCAAATTATTTCTTGTGTGATTCAGATAGAGCATGCAATTTAAAAAAAACTTTCTAATTTACTCCTATTATCAATTTTTCTTCGTTCTCTTGCTTTCTTTATTTGAAAAAGAAGGCATCTAAGCTATTTTTTTGGTTCAGAACCATCGAAAGCACTTGTTTATTTGTAGGTGAATTTATCCACCAATCAGCAAGAACAGCACAGTGTGTTCACCAAAAATGGGCCAGCATCTAAACTTACATTTTTGCATTTCAAAAAAAAGATACAAAGAGAATGAAAATAATTTGATAATAAGAGTAAATTAGAAAGTTGCTTAAAATTGCATGCTCTATCTGAATCACAATAGAAAAAAATTGGGTTCAGTGTCCTTTTAATGTATTAGACAAAAATAGCCAATTTTATTGGAATCAATATTCAAATGTTATAAAATGAGTGTTAAAATTGATAGTTTTATGTTAACATTCGTTCTATAACAAATTTTGAATGGAAGAAAATATGTCAAAGGAAACATTTTATCTATAATCTGAATGTCCAAATTCTCTAAAATGTGCCAATTCCCTACTACAAATGAGGTTAAAGAAAGAAAAGTTATATATAGTTGCAGTTTATAATAGTTTATAAATATAATTAATAGTTTATAATTAAGGTGGATCAAAGAAGGCAATTTTTAAAATATATTATAGCTAGTTGATAAGCCTGCCCAGAGGGCAGTCTATGTATTACAAATGTAACCCCCAAGCTACAAAAAATACAAAATAGAAATACAGAAAAAAAAACATTATCCAAAATAAAAAAATTAAACCTAATCCCTATGAAAATAAAAAAGCCCCCCCAAAATAAAAACTCCCCCTAATCTAATGCTAAACTACCAATAGCCCTTAAAAGGGCTTTTTTTGTAGAGCATTGCCCTAAGTTAAACAACTCTTTTACATTAAAAATAAACAAAGTCCCCCCTAACAGTAAAGGCCCCCACCCACCAAACCCCCCAAAATAAAAAAAAACCTAACACTAATAAACCTAATCTAAAATTAGGGTATGGGCTTTGCCCTTAAAAGGGTATTCAGCTCGTTTTCACTGACCTTAAAAGGGCATTCAGCTCTTTTGAGATTTGGCCAAAAAAAAAACTAATCATTCGTTGTGGATGAAGATGATGGACCCGCCTGGAAGAAGACCTTCTCCGCCGGACTTCTGAAACCATGAGTACTTATTTGGGGCTTTAGTGTTTTTTTTGTTTTGTTTTTTAATTATTTTTTTTATTTTTTAATTTTGGTTTTTTTGGGCACTTTAAAAAAGAGCTGAATGCCCTTTTAAGGGCAGTGAAAAAGAGCTGAATGCCCTTTTAAGGGCAATGCCCATACAAATACTCTTTTTAGGGCAATGGGTAGATTAGGTTTATTAGTGTTATTTTTTTTTATTTTGGGGGGTTTGGTGGGGGGGTTTACTGTTAGGAGGGACTGCCAACATTCCTTTGAGGATGCATGTGCCACTGCCGACGGCAACGGACATTACAAACACAATTATAGTATAGATTATTATTTTTAGATGAGATACTGGGAAAAAGGGTCTATTTAGAAAAAAGATATAAAATACTTTGTAATTATGATTTTTTTCTGCTGTATTGCAATAAATTAACATACTAGGTGAGTGAGATTTTTTTTATGTATTAACACCTTATTTGTCACAACTGTTTTTTTATCAGCCAGACTCCGCCCACTAGAAGGGACTAATCCAGATTTGTTACTGGAGTAGGCAAGACTTGCATTGTTTTGCATTTCCTTATTTGACAATCTATGTTGAGACCAATTAGGGCAAGATATGTTGGAAAGCTAGGCTTGTGAAGTCTAAATTTCATGAAAAGGGGCAAAATAAATAATGGAAGCATATTGTAAAACTGTTTAATTATGCATAACAAAATTCTTTAAATAGAATATCCCTTCAAATGCAGTGAAGAGATTGCTGTTACAGGGGTTAGATGCTATGGGGGTCCAGTGGTTAGGGGGTAAAGTGCTCTGGGGTTTAGTTGCAGTGGTGCGGGTCATGATTTGGGGTGGTTAAATGCTGTGTGGGGTCAAGGTTAGGGGGATTGTTGCAGTGAGGGTTTTGTGGTTAGTGGGCTTAGGTGCAATTGGGTTTGATATTAAGGAGTTAAGTGCTAAAACTGCATATAATAACATTATGGGACAAAAATGCAATATAAAGAAGGAAAAATGGTTTATTGTAACAATAAATGACTAACATAGTTTAGAAAGTAGTTATCATTGTACTAGATCAATAACTGTAAACCAGTGCTTTCCAAACTGTGTGTCGGGACACACTAGTGTGTCGGCAGCAGTGTGTAGGTGTGTCCCTGCTTCAGCACAAATTTTTTTAAATTTAATTTTTTTACATTTTTTTTTTGGTTTCTAACCTTCCGCCTGCCTGCTACGCATATCACATGGTTGACACGTGATTGATACCTAGTGGGTCACAGATCATCTTAACCAATTGGCGCAGCTCAGTGGGAACTGAAACTATTCCCATTGGCGGCACATTGGCTCCTGACTACATGTGTAGTCTCCTTAATTGGCTCCTGACTGCTTGTGTAGTCAGTGACTGGGACTGCAGTGTACAGCGCAGGCAGTAGTCAGTTGGACTCACAGAGCTCTGAGGGCGGCAGCTTAAACGCTGAGCTGAAGTCAGAAGTCAAAGTGGTTTTTTTTTCTGCAACTAGCTCCCAGTAGTGCATTGCTGCTCCTGCTCTTGATATATGGATAGGAAGTGGAAGCTTAAAAAAGCTTGATGATGAAATGTGAGTGTCTTTATCTAATATTCCACCAAATATTCTGAAACTGTGTTCATCCCATCAACCTCATACATCCCATTAAAATACTAAGTAGCTATTGGTGATATTAAACTTTTTTTTAATTCTTGCACATACAAACTGTTACTTGTAAATACATTTCATTATTATATAATTTATGTATGTGTCCGTATCTTTTAAAACAAGTTAGTTTAACCTCCTTTTTGCTAGTACAATTGAACTAATTACTGTGTCGCGAAATGATGTAGGTCTAAAAAGTGTGTCACTAACATGAAAAGTTTGGAAAGCTCTGATTTAGACAATAGTTGCGGTTACAGGCGTACGCACAGCCACAGTCAGCACAAGAGAAAAAAAGGGCACAGTAGTGCAATATTGTTGGTTTTACCATTTAAATGTAACCTTTATGTCAAATTAGTACTCGCATGGAGGGGGAGGTATAATCGGCTTACAAAATAAAGCATTTCTGTGATAGCAGGATCACACACAAACCTATCGGTAAATAGTTTGTCATATAAGCTTATAATGATTTATTACAATAAAATAAAAAGAAGATGCCATCTTATATCAACCCTGGCAAAAACAAAATATCTGTCTACTCCAACCACTTTTCCTAGTTTGGGCAAAAAATTGATCAGTCACTAACACTAAGTTTTGTCAAGCAAAGGTCTTTTTATATATGACTGGCAGAGCAACTTCATATTCATAAGGCTACACCTTTCAATTTGGCTTAGTGGAATAACAAATAACTGAACATGTTTACCCTAATGTATCTTTGTACAGTGGTTATAAGCTGTTATTTCTTTCATACAGGTGGTGAGAGTCCACAATCCATTACTTTTGGGAATTACTCTACTCTACCACTAGGAGGAGGCAAATATTCTCAAACCCCTCCCACCCCACTCATTCCTTAGTCTTTACTTTGCCTCTGCTGGTTTTCCTTGTGTTATAAACACCTTTCTTCTACAAGATACGACGAGTCCACGGATTTCATCCTTACTTGTGGGATATTAACCTCCTGCTAACAGGAAGTGGCAAAGAGCACCACAGCAGAGCTGTATGTATGTATGTGTGTATATATATATATATATATATATATATATCCTCCCTTCCCTCCACCCCCAGTCATTCTCTTTGCCTGTGTTAGTAATAGGAAGAGGTAAAGTGAGGTGTTAGTTTTAGATTCTTCAATCAAGAAGTTTTTTTATTTTAAATGGTACAGGTGAGTACTATTTTCCTCAGGGAGATATGGAAGAAGAAGATTTCTGCCCTGAGATTGATGATCTTAGCAGATGTAACTAAGATCCATGTTGGTTCCCACAGAGTTCTGAAGGTAGTGCAAACTGTTACTTGTAAATACATTTCATTATTATATAATTTATGTATGTGTCCGTATCTTTTAAAACAAGTTAGTTTAACCTCCTTTTTGCTAGTACAATTGAACTAATTACTGTGTCGCGAAATGATGTAGGTCTAAAAAGTGTGTCACTAACATGAAAAGTTTGGAAAGCTCTGCTGTAAACATATTACAAATATAATGGTATGGAACATTTAAGCAAATAATGTTTTTGTTTTGTAGCAAAAGCAGAATCTTACCACACTCGTAGTTTGGTTTGCATTGTCCTGGGTTTGTTAGGATGGGAACAAGCCCATGTTTACAATGAGGCACTGGATTTACATCACATGTGCTCAGATCACAAGCTGGAACAGAAAAGGGTGAATTTTAATTGCACATAACTTCAGAGACTTTCGACATTTATAGGAATTCTGTACATTTCTAAACATTCATTAATCCAAGAGTATAACTGTTGCCAGCTATATAATTGTTGTAAATTTGTTTAAAAAAATCCTGTTAATCCGAAGAGGTAGGTACATTTTTGTCTTCCAGCACAAATTAATTTTTGTATCAACGCATCTTTTAAGGAATAAGTACAATGTAGTAACCTTTCTTCAATGTGGTTTAAATGCTGACACAATTGTGACATAAATGTGCAATTGCATAGTGTATCTTGCACATAAGTTGGGTTATGTGATATAAAAGTGGATTTGTATAGTGTATTTTACACAAAGCTTTCAACATTTTGTTTACCATTGGAAAGTTTGTTAGAACCCTTATAATTTTCAGTGCAACCACTTCAATACTACATAAGCAGAAATAGAGCAAAATCATTTTGGACTACAGTTTTCTGGCAGAATTATGGACCACCCCATGTGTCTCAATTATTGATACATTTTTGTAGGGGAGGAAGGTGTCAGTTTAAGACTCAAGGCAAATATGCCTCATATTTAAGCCAAGTATTTTTTGTGGTGCCCCTCTCCATTTTAAAATGATATTTCTTGAGTTTTGATGTTGATAGGTGACTAAGTAGCACGTGTTAATAAGCACATAGAATCTGAAACCTAATTCATCTTTAAACATTTAAACAATACTTATTAAAAGATGATTTTGACAGTCCCGGAAGCTTATTTTTACAGGCTTTGGACTGTATAACTGGTGCAAAGTGATGCAATACACAAAAGGCCATTATTCATATACTAACGCTCCAAAAACATATTTTTTATTTTATTAATCTGATTCAGTAGTTTTGTACTTTGGCAGTAGAAGACATGAGACCAATTATGTTGAACTTCAACCTTGTATTAAATAGCAAATTTTATGTCAGTTAGCCAAAACCCCTTCACTGACTTCCATTTTGTTGACACTTACACCCAAAGATGAACAGCCTTTCGTATTTAATTATAATATAATACTACAGTAGTGTGGATTTAAGTGCTATTAAAAAATTGAGCGCATTTGCGGTACGTCTAAATGTTGACATGATAAATCTCATAACTGGTATAATCTCTCAAACATTAAAGTGACAGGGGTTATTATAAAGGAAACATAAGTGTCTGTATACATCTGGCACAATGCATTCCACAAATCAAAGGTGTGTAAGCCATGTAGGCTTTCCAAGAGTGTTCAACAAAGCTCATCCAAATTAAACAAAGCCCGAAGCCATATATTTAATGCATAGCTGACTAGAGTAAGAATCTGAGGTTGTATAATTGACAAACATTTTCCATTTACTATATCTCAGAGGAAGGAAGTCAAGATTAGTAAAATATGTGATTAAATCAGTCTTCTGTTATTGACTCAAAGCTTTTTGAGCAGAAAGTGTCCTCACATGAAAAATGTTGTATTACAGTTCATTGTTTATTGCCATAGGAACATTACACCAATAGGAAAAGCCTTTTTTTCCTGACTATAACTGAATGAAACAATACAATATAAAAACATTAACCTGTAAGAACAGGACGTTATTTACCGAGACTTTACAAATCCTCACCTTTCCCTGAGGTCTTTAGAATACTCTAGGACTCACTCAAATCCATAAATACTATATGTAAAATATAGGAAAAAACATTTAGTTACATAAATGATTGTGATTTGTGAGTGAAAGATTAAAAACTATATATTAGCATGACATGCTATAGTTAAGTTCAATTAAATTATATTTTGTAATAATCAAAAAATATACCTTTGTAATTTATTGGTAGGTGCACCAAATATATTTATTTATTTATTTTAAGAAATGCTAGGAAAGGAATAATTTGCCAAGAATTATCTCTGTATTTTAAAATGGGCTAGTTATTGATGAAAGTAAAGAAATGGCTAAAGGAAGAAGTAAATAAAGTGAGTTTTCACTTTTAACAAACAATTCTGCTAATATTAAAATAAAAATTGAATTAATTTAAGTATCTGAAATGAATGTGCCTTTTATATTATGTATATAAGTGAGAATTAACCTTATGAAATAATGCTACAACTTGGTTATATTCAGGCTACAATTATTAGGAATAGCAGTAGATAATTTGTTATCTTTGGGTTAGATATTTTATAGTTAGTTATACCTTTATTTAGTATAGATATGTGGAAGGATTTACTATTATGCTTGTTGAGTGAATTTGTTGAATTTAAACTAACATAGAAATTTATATTTGAATGTTGTAAGTTCAGCTTTTTGGGTGTGTCGGGTTAGCACTAGAGTGATAACTTTTTACTTTCAACTCATAATAAGAGTGCAACCCGACGAGCGCAAATAGTTTACTTCTAGAGCAATTGGCACTCTAGCGAAAGCGCTAAATAGCGCTCCACTCATAATATGGCCCATATTCTTTAAACACTGTTGTTCATGTACTTCATCCATCGGTCTGTCCATATTCTTACCCTAGCTTTAAGAATTAAATTTAAAATTGGAACAAATTCCTTAATAACAATGCACCTACCCTTCTTAATTCTACTGAAAACATAGGCCTCTATTTATCAAAGTCTGGTGGACCTAATCCGACAGTGCGGATCAGGTCCACCATACCTCGCTGAATATGGAGAGCAATACGCTCTTCGTATTCAGCATTGCACCAGCAGCTCACAAGAGCTGCTGGTGCAACGCCGCCCCCTGCAGAATCGCGGCGAATCGGCCACCAGCAGCGGGGTGTCAATCAACCCAATCATACTTGATCGGGTTGAATTGCGGTGATGTCTGTCCGCCTGCTCAGAGCAGGCGGACAGGTTATGGAGCAATGGTCTTTAGACCGCTGCTTCATAACTGGTGTTTCAGGCAAGCCTGCAGGCTCTCCAGAAACACGGGGCCTCAAGCTCTATCCGGAGCATGATAGATAGGCCCTATAGTTCTCTCCTCTCTCACTACTTCTTCATATTCCTAGCTTCACTTTTAATATCTAAGTTCTTCAGTAAAGTTTTACAGATATTCCTCTAGCATATAAAATCCCTTTCCCATCTGTTCTGTAGATCATCTTTTTTAAAGGTAGTGTACATCAGATGATGATTCACAGGCAGAACATCCTACCCATTTAAAATGTGCTTAATTATTATTATTTATTTTTAGAACGCCAACAGATTCGGAAGCTTTAATTGGCATGTTTTAAAGTTTTCTTTGTAATCTTACACCTAATGTTATAGAACTATTAAATATGTTGGCACTTAAAGAGACATGGAACCCAAATGTTTTCTTTCATGATTTAGAAAGAGCATGTCATTTTAAACAACTTTCTAATTTACTTCTATTATTTATTTTGCTTCATTCTCTTGATATCCTTTGCTGAAAAGCATATCTAGATAGGCTTAGTAGCTGCTGATTGGAGGCTGCACATAGATGCTTCGTGTGATTGGCTCAACCTTATGCACTGCTATTTCTTCAGCAAAGAATATCTAAAGAATGAAGCAAATCAGATAATAGAACTAAATTGGAAAGTTGTTAAGAATGTTATTCTCCACCTTAATCATGAACGAAAAATGCTGGGTTTAGTGTCCCTTTAATGATAATAACTTATAGTAACTTAATGCTAGAGAGCCATTACTAAAATGGCTGTAGGTCTCTGGCCACACTTCATGCTTCTATTGCATTGGATCTGACTTCTACTCTTTCCCAAACAAATTTATGTTTTTTTTTTGTTTTTTTTTAATATTCTTTTTATTGAAGACAAAGAAAAAGCAATAAGGTTACATGCATATTATCACGAAGCCATATAAACATAAGAATATACAGAGATGTAAAATTATACATAAGCTAGATCTGTAGGAATGTTTATAATACACAGACTTGCCAATTAAATGTATTCAAAATTTTCAAAGTAAGTCAAGTATAAACAATAGTTATGGCATATATTTCACAATGTGTAAATAGCAAATGGTCTTCATGTGTCTTCCTTATTTTTTTTTTTTTGTTTATAACACAGCAAAACAAGTTTTTGTAATATATAAGTAGTGTGGTGAAATTGAACATACTAAACTTAAAACTTGTAACTCAATTTGTAAGTGAAGCTTAACAGTTTCGCTTGACAAGGTAGTAGAAATAGAGTCAATTTTATGGTAGAGTGAAAAGCTACACTTAGAAACATAGAAAATAGATGGGGTAGGTTGCGGTACTGGTTAGAAAGACCGCATAGATAGGCCTCCTTACCTAGGAGGAACATTATAAGATGGGGGGGGGAGGTGGTCATTGGAATGTGAATGGAAATTTAGACTAAAAACTATGGCTAGAGGATAATTGTTAATAGTAAGGATTAACAAAGGAGTAGCTGGGCATTTGAATAAGGTGGGTATGATAGAATATACTTCACATTATTATAATATCTGGTAAGAGACTAGTAGTCAAAGGAAGCGTATAAAATATAGGGCATCCAATAGATAATGTTGTTATGTTGAGGAGGAGAGCAAGTGGAGCTGCTGAGAAGGCAAGGTATGGCTAAGGGTTATAGATTTAGCTGATTAGTATTGTTGTTGATCAGTCCTGCTGACCTATAAAATGTAGGTAAAGTCCATACTATGGTATTGAGGGTAAATACTGAGAGAGTAGATTGGTTGCGGTATGACCAAGAAGAACCACACATGTCGCCCTTCTGATCCGGAAGATTCATTCTGTTGCAGGGGGAAAAGGTGATGGCTTGTGAGGGCAATAGGTTATAAGAATTCCTTTATATCTAGAGTGAAAAGGGTTTACTAGGGAGACTGTGCTATTGATAGATGGTTGATCTATGACGCTAAATGTATACATTAATAAACTGTGGGGGGGATCAAAGTTGCTGTTGTTGTGGAGCAGAAGCAAATAACGCTGGGCATTTTTAGGTCTGAGAGCCAGTCTAACGGAGCATATAATGGGGGGCTAAGCTTAGCGAGGAAGCTAAAGGTTGTGTAAATCATTCTAGGCTTTAAGATAATGCTTGGTATTAGGGAAATATAGCTGCGTACATATAGTATAAACCAAAGTGTATCTACAGTGCCACTGCGTCTATGAGAGTGTGGAGTAGGGGCAAAGATCAGCTTTTGTGACAGTGACATATTTTAACAACCTTGCTAGTTGGATACGGGCCCTATATCCAACCGAAGGCTAGTATGACAGAAAGTAGAAGTCTACCCCAACATAAAACAGTGTACACAAGTCAGTTGCCTCTTTCCTGCATATATAACATGTAGGTAGCCACTAAAGTCTCGACATGTCTTTAGTACTTAGGTCTGGCATGGTCTATAAAGATTGCACTATTAAACTAAACATTGGGACGATGAGTTAAACCTTGAACACTAGGACGACCATGGTCTTAATACTCGTACGCTAAAATATGGTATATATGGTATATCAGGACTGCTCCTGCTATATTACATGCAAATCATCATACACCATATCTTTCCCCCTTCGCCATTTATGAGTACAAAAAAGAAAGACAAAAAATAGTCAGCTTTCAAAGTGTCATTGCTGTAGGCCAATTCAAACTGCTCCTTCTGTATCAAAGGCTAGACCACAGTATTCTCATTTTAAATGTCCATTTATGGCACAGTTCCCATAGAGATGTAAGATAGTGTCCAGATAACAAGGGTAATTCCAGATATCAACTGAATGAGTGTTTAGACTCACTGGTGAACCACAAAGTTAACCCACACCCGCTTTCTCTCGCACCATCAGGCTCGAAAATAAAGGGGCTTCAAACTTAGCACAACCACAGCCCAAGAGATAGGAGAGAGGAAACCTGGAGCATTCTGCAGGATTGTCCCTCAAGGCATGTCCGGGAGTGGTAGCGTTGGGCATAGACTTAGTCACAGCAGTGTCAGCACTACGGAGCAGGGGAAAAGCGCTCCAGACTTGGCTACGGTTAGTGGGTGCTGTGCAACCTGCAGCCATGGGTAGATTTGGGGGCGAGGCACGCTTTATTCTAAGGAACAGTATCTCACCAGACAGCCTCGGTCCAGGGTGTCCGTCGAGGTAGTCCCCCTCCACCTCCACTGTGAGTGAGTATGTGTCACGATAAGTCTGTTCGCCAAAGCTGTAGGCAGACTGTTCACCCTGCTGCAGGAGGTCGGGCGGACAATGTAAGGTCACGGGGGCTGGGATTTCAGTATCGCCGCTCTGGACTAGAGTATTGCCAGCCTTATTCAGGCCAAGGGCGGCATGTACAGATTCAATAACTTCAGCGCAGCTCTCGTGTAGCGTGGTCTCCATTCTGACGAAATGATCATGAAGGAGCTGCGCCACTGCTAGTCCCCAGTTGCTTAAGGCCTCCATCGCGCCAAACTTTTAAAAGGCTTCCAGAGCCAAGGGCATCTACTCAAATGCTCCTAAAATCTTTGCTATTATAATAGGTTGGAGGGTCCACTTGTAAAGTGAAATAGTATTGTTTTAGGGGCTGATAAACACAATTAATATCTTGTTAGGCCCAGGAGCTTCACTTACACGCGTCTGCTTCCCTTGACAGCTGGCTCCGCCCCCCCAATAAATTTATGTTTATTTGCATTTAATATCTGTTTCATTAGCATTACATGCCACCTAAGCCTATTCTGTGTTACCCATAACTGCATGATACTATACTAAAGCCACTCATGGGACTCATGCAACTGAAAACTAAAGTTGTGGACACATTTCCTAAAATAGTACTACATAAAATCAATAGTATAAAGTTAATTTAATTAATAGAATTAAAATATGTGTTTATTGTCCATACATCTGAGAACAAAAACTATGAACTCTCAGTTGAGAAAGTTGAACACTTTTGTCTGCAATAGTTTATTTTGGTTTTCATGCACCTTTAACAATATAAACTATATGGTGTTGGATATATGTAAATTGAGCACCTACCACATTCATATTCTTGACAACATTGGTTAGATGTCTTTTTTATTCTTGGGACTTCACATGGACCACAGGTAAGAGCTATGAGAAGAACAAATTATATATTGTAAAAAAGAAAAGTATATAGAAAATATCAGAATATTAAAATAAATAAAAATGAATCCAACATTGCATTACGTTGTGCTGTTGGGCATGGCTTGACTATACAGCTAATCTTCTTGTCTTCAACACACTGACAGATCTTGCAAGGTTCATTTAAAGGAATCCAGGATTCTAAATACTACACAAATAAGAAAATAAAAAAATATCAGTTACACAGATTACCAGCAAAGTAGCTTTGTATGATATTAGTAATAAACAATACAATATAAATTATCAACAAACTTCCAGAAAGGTCTGTATTACATTTATTTTCAAAATATAAAGTCCCCTCTGTCAGCCAAGAGGTTATATCACAAACTGACATCCTTTTTATTTACTTCTATTGTTTACTTTTTTGGCATTGTTGTGATTGTTTCTTAGGTTATTTAGCATCGAAAAAAATAGTTTAAATATAGTAGAAAAAAAACTAAAGCATACAAAAAATCTTTGATTTATTTGTAAGCTGATATGGCTTACCAATGAACCATGAAAGTCCCCCTCCTGAGGAGTCTGATTTGGGAAACATTCTACAAATTTAACTCAGAATATTCTGGCAACCCTACTGAATTTTATTTGGAGTGAGGAGATGTTTTCAGTATTTGATTTAAAATGTACTAAAATAATGTTTAAAGTGTCAGCCTCCCTTTAAGAAGGGAATACTATAAACAAATTTGAACACCTGGCCTTTTTTGGCTTAAATCCCCTTTTTTCATTTTGCTGAAAACCATTCAACCTGCTAAGTAAATTCTAAAAGAGCTGTGTCTCAGTAATTTGTTATCATTTTTAAAATATAGTAAAGCATTTAAATTCTAGTAACTAGACGATTTATCGCAGTTGTTTTGGGGGTAGCAGCGAAATCTAAAAGATTCATATTTTAATGCAATAAACTGTAAAGCTGATTTGCAAAGATTTAAAGACCTACCTCAATCTGCTACATAGGTTATTTTGCTTCCACTCAGAACCACAGGAGTATAATGTGCAAATATACTGGTCAAGATTACAATACAAGTGGAGCTAAAGCAATCAGTTTGGGTATTACAAGTTGTGGGATAAAATGTTTCAACACAGCATTTTAATGCAATCAATACATGCAGCATATAGATTGCTTGATACTTTCAATGGAAAGTGCAAAGTGATAGTATTGTGCTTAATGAGCTCGCATTACAAGTTGTCACATAAATTTTGCACTTGCATGTTATCTATTCTTAGGGCTCGTCTCCATAGAGACATAAATGGTTTTGCGAGAGGTCACAAAGCGAAAAAACTGAAGCCATCACGCTTATCAACTGTTTCTGATGGTGCGTTTTCCATCGGTAAACGCGCCATCAGATCACACAGACCATCAGATCACACAAACCATTTTCTTTGAATAAACTGAGCTTCTACCATCTCTGTATATGGGCCTTAAATATATTTATATAAATTAATCATGTCACCTCTCAAGTGTCTTTTTTCTAGAGAAAACAGACCAGTTTGGCTAGCCTCTCCTCATAGTTTAAATTCTCCATTTGCCTTATTAGTTTTTGTAGTTCATCTTTTCAATGTCTTTTTTTGATATTAGTCCCCAGAACTGCACTGTACCTGTTTCTTGCATCAATAATTTAACTAATCTTGAAATCCTATGAGGTTCACTAGCTGTCTTCGACAAAAATGCTAAACAAACTATAGGTTACTAGGCATAGGTGGTAGGTGGGATAACAAAACAGCCAGCCAAAAAGTTCTTTCTTAGGCTGCACCATTGATTCCACCATATATTTTTCCACACCTGAACAGTAATTTTATACCCTTGGCTGCCAGTAACACACACACAATATTGATTTGACCTCATGGTTGTCAGCAACATAAAAAAACATATAGTGGTTGTGCTAGGAGATGTGACTTTCTACATATTTGGTGGAAATGCCCTTACTTAAACCAATTGTGGCAATCTTGTTTACAGTTGCTAAAGAGGTTTCACATTGATCTCTCCCAAGCCCCAGATGTTGCACTCCTTCACTCTAGACTTATTGATCTGCATAGGCCTTTGCAATACTTTTGTGTTTATCTATTAACTGTGGCTAAGCTGACAATCACCAGATCTTGGAGAATTAGACTTCTCCCTAGCTGGAGTTAAAGGAACATGAAACCCAATTTTTTTCATTCATGATTTAGATAGAGCATGCAATTGTAAACAACTTTCTAATTTACGTCTATTATTTAATTTGCTTCATTCTCTTGATATACTTTGCTTAAAAGCATATCTAGATAGGCCCAGTAGCTGCTGATTGGTGGCTGCACATAGATGCCTTCGTGTGATTGGCTCACCCATGTGCATTGCTATTTCTTCAACAAAGGATATCTAAAGAATGAAGCAAATTAGACAATAGAAGTAAATTGGAATGTTGTTTAAAATTGTATTCTCTATCTGAATCATGAAAGAAAATGTTTGGGTTTAGTGTCTCTTTAAGTTAGTGACATTTTAAATTGTACCCACTCTATGGAAAATCATTCCTTTCACTTCAATTATATGGGCAGAGAGGGAGATAGAGAGGATGGCTGGTGCTCTTTAATGAACTGATAATCAAAAACTTGCCGGCATGGAGAGAAATCTCGCCAAATATTTGGGGGCTTTTTTTAGCATTATTTTGCAATGTACTGTATGTGTCTCTCCTTCACCTTCAGAACTCCGCATAGAGAAATAAACAACTCTCAAGAAAAAAAATCCTGCTTTTAAAAGTCTTTGAAGGACCTCGTGGCACTGACAAGATGTATTAGATAATTTCACCAGAGTGGAGAGGTTTAGATCATTGGGCTCTAAGTGACAAATAATTGTGCTTTCTTTCCTCCCCAGTTTATTTTCTTTATAGTTTATGTATTTGACTATACTTTATCTTTATTACTATTATCTTGCTTATGTATTGACACAGATTTATGCTTCATTATACAAATCGTAATGATTATAGCTTTCTTTATTCCGTTTCACACTTTGGTAAATATTTCAGTATTTTTAATTCAAGTTAGATGAGAACTTGGACTGTTTATGTGTTTCAACTACTTGGATGGAACAATATTTAGTTGAAAAATGCAAGATAAAAGAACAGAAGATCATTTTCCTGTTTGCCTATCCAATTCTAATTTTATTGGTATCTAGATTTGCAGTGATGCTTCATATCCCTTGTGAAAGACGGAGCTGCTTGTATCTTGTGCTGATTGATTGGACTAGATTTTTGTCATAATTCTTAATAAAGATTATATAAAAAAAAATATCAAAATGTTACCATAGTTGCTACATGTAATTTAACAGTCCCATAACTGCATATAGTACATAAGACAGTGATTATTTTTATCCTCCTTGGCTGCCAGTAACACAAAGAGTAGTGCATAAGCAATCTCTTTTTTTTTCTGGACATATTTATAATACATAGAGGTATAGGAGGGGTTTTAAATGTAGATGCCACTTCAAATAACTCGACATTTAAGAAACCATTATTTTTGTACAGATTTTACTGGCATGTCTGTTGAAATACAAGACACCTGGCAACACTAATCCACAAATATCATGCTTAACACTATCCTTGAATGCCAATGTGCTCTCTGGAGCTCCTCTTATGGTACAAGATATTAAAAAAAAATATGTACAAATCTCATTTTGGTTATAATATGTGGTGATGATGAAGTTCTCAATAACCTTAAGATCAAATTTTGTGTTAGTTGAGGATAAAAATGTTATTTATTAGGTAATCTTGCTTATTTCATGGACTCTTCATCACTTATGCACAATAAAACTCAACAATAAAAAAAAATTGTTTAAATTAATGATAGTAAGTCTACAGGTTTTGTGCTGCCAAACAGTGAGTAATATCCCTGCTGCCTGATATTGAGCTATTTACCTGGTGGTCCTCTCCGTATTCATCTGTGCACTGAGTGCAGACATTCTCACTGACACATTTCCCATTATACATTACATCTTCATACGAACAAAAGCAGCCTTCAGTGGGGTATGTAGAGCACACGGTTCTGTTGAGCGCATTTCCACAGTCCCGAATACATCCTATTCGGCAGTGATTATACACCATAGGGCTTTCACACTTCATTGCTGCAGAGTAATCATAATGAAACTAATTATATATAATATAAGGCAAAAAGTGGTAAATGTCAAATCATCTAATACAGAGCTTAGATTCAAGTGAACTTTATACAGAGAGATTTTTTTTCACAAATCTAGTACTATTTAAATTTTATATGCTATAGTATAAACAACTAAAATCAAAATAATTTTATACAAACAAAATGAAATGATCACTTTCAATAATTTGCAAAATCCTTATTACAAATAGAGTTGTTATTGTTTCCAATTCTATCATTTTAGGGAAATACTTGTCCCATCTGGGAAAGACTTCTATTTATTTTTAAATTAAAGTAATGCTGTTAAGTACAACAAATTGAAAACTCGCCTTTCTGCTTTTCTGTTTGATCTTTGCTAAATGTTTGTGGCTCCTCTATGAAATGTTTTAGAATATTTAAAGCTAGACTTACATCATAAAATATAAAACTAAACAAGCTAAAAGCATAAACGCTGATTAATTATGCTTTGCTTTTTTCTATTTTTATTTAATTTTTCGAACATAGAATTTTAATATTAAGACAATTTAAGTTTGGAAACATAAAAAGAAAATTTTACAAAAGCTCCCTGAGTTTAAATTCTCGGTATAAAGTACGATAATTATGGAGCAAGTTATATTTCATTACACAGGAAGTGTTAAATGTGTTATACCACTGATTTCATTATATGGTAATATGGTACTATATTTTCAAATGTTTACTACACTCAAAGTAATTTCATTAAATCAAGTGGATGTAGGTTACTTATACATCCATGCTATGGTGGTCTTCAACATATGGTTAGGTAAAATAAGATGTGTGCATCAATGTAATTTATATGTGTCTTACTAAATATTGCCCAATCAGAGTTGATTACATGTGTGTGTGTTTTATTCCATTTAGAGGTTTTCTGCATTATGGTTAAAAGAATGACACTGAAGAGAGTATATTATGTTTCTTCTACATTAAACAAATATATTTAGAGTATATAAGAAAGTAAAATGAATTTAAAAAGTGCTACATCAACAAGTACACATTTGTGTTGTTATAGGTCAGATTTGTATCTATGCACATTAAGTGCTGCAGTGCAAAAGATATGCATTCAAGTAAATATCTTAACATTTAAACTTGACAGTTTGGATTTGATCACAATCTTTCCAATATCGGCTCCTGATAACTCAGTTTCGGTTTCTGCCAATATGGGAAGTGCATTTTCAGGTCATCACAATCCAAAATGAATTTTTCCACTAAAAGCCTAGAACCACAAAAGACTTTCAATAGAAAGTTCCCCAGAAAACGTGTTATTGTGATTGAAACTTGGAATCCAACCAAAACTGACATATACCATGGCCCTTTCACACGTTAAGATGACATTACAGTTCTTTTGAATTAACCCCTTTGTACAGTGAGTAAGGGAAATACTCTTATATGTGTGAGATTAACCTATTGTAATCTGAATCCATCCTGATAGCTGTTAAACAATATGAATGTCAATTGTATATGGGTATGATGGCTATACTGAGAACATTTGTTCAATGATTATATTGCCACTTTTAATATTTTAAAAGGTTTTTTTTGTTGTTTTTTTCAATATTACCAATTATTGGTTGAAAAAAAAAAAACAGTTTTCTAGTTTAGTGAGAAATACTTCTGAAATTAAGAACATTACCAGTTGCTATTAGCAGGAAGTGGCCACAACTTATCATTTAAAAGGGGATTTTAACAGTTCTCATATTGTAAACTGTAAAATTGCTTTATTGCAATAATGTAGCCACAAAAATGTCATGCAAATGGGACCACAAGTTTTTTTAATAATATAGCCAAAAAAAATTGAAACCGCACTCGTCAATGGGTTTTGTTTTGTGGTTACAGACATCATCCCATTTAAAATCCCAGTCACATAGGGTGTTTTTTTCTCTACTTTTTTGCTCCGTTGACTTATATGAGGGAATATGCAATATTTAAAGTTCTGCTTTTTACGCGCATGCGTTTATCACGGGAGCGAAAACTTTTTACTTTCAACTTGTAATACGAGCGCCACCCGATGCACGCAAAAAGCTTGCTTCTACTGGAGTTAACGCCCAAGCGGGAATGTCTAATACCACTCTACTTGTAATCCGACCCGCTGTGTTTTTACAGTGATGACAAACCTAAAATGCTTCTGCCGTCAATAACATTGAAGCTTAAAATTGTTACTTACTGAAAAGAACACAAAATTGCTATTTTCCTAATTAATTTCCTGATTCTTAAGTAGAAAACAAATGTGCAGTAATAAGGATACATACATTATCAGTATAGTGGGTATGTGTGCTTGTTGGATTATTGATTTTGTTAATTTTAATTAAAGGGACATGAAACCCCAAATTTTTCATGATTCAGAATAAGCATACTTTTGAAAAAAAAATTCCAATTTACTTCTATTATCAAATTTTCCACATTTTCTTGGTATCCTTACTTGAAGAAACAGCAATGCACTACTGGGAGCTAGGCGCCTGAACACATAAGATAATCCTCAAGAGGCATATTTGTGCAGCCACCAATCAGCAGCTAGCTCCCAGCTCCTGAGTATATCTAGGTATACTTTTCAACAAAGGATACCAAAATAACAAACCAAATTAGATTAAAGAAGTAAATTGGAAAGTTGTTTAAATATCTTTAATTGATTGAGTAGGAAACATTTTTTTTTGTTCTTGGTCATGCTGCTTCCTAATATCACCAAATATGGCAGTTGGTAATTTTGAGTTATCAGTAATAGGTTGAAAAGTGTTGACCGGTGTTTAGCTGTTGAATTTGATAAGTTAAAAATGACTGCATAAATGTTTTATTTCATATCAAGAATTTTGATTGTGATCTGAAAAAGAGAACTGTCACAAGTTATAGAGCCATTTTCACAAAAACTAAATGGACAAAAATGCTGACGATAGACAATAAAATCAACATCAAAAACTGCTCAATGTCAGCCATTAACATGATGACAACTATCAAATTATAGATAATAAAATCAACCCCATAGTTATAAACAAACATTCATTTAACAATTAAGTGTCGTAACAAACTAATATATTGTATTATTACATATAATTTTAAAGGCTAAATTTCAGTTTTGCCACATTTGAATTTCATGTACAAATATACTTCTGCTTATCAGTAAATATAAAAGATTTGGTCACGGCTGCTTGACCGTGTAAAAAATAATGCAATGTGTAAAATACATCTCTGCAGATTAGTGAGATAACAAAATATTGACTACTATATATATATATATATATACATGAATTGTATAAAGAAAAAAATAATATCTAAGAAAAAATCATATTAGCAGTTAACTGAATTTAAAAGCATGCACTAACATGGTTTGACTATGCGGCTTAGAAATTTTTACCATTCGACTAAACAAAATCTGCCATTATTTAGACCGACAGCATCAGGTGCTTTTAATCTTTCAATCAAACAGATCTCATGCATTTTAAATGTATAAAGGGAAAAAAAGTGACTTTTAATATGGGGAACTCCAGTTACAACATGCAAGAGAAGAATGCGTTTCTGTGGAAAACAAAAAATTAGGAGGCTGTGATGAGGTGATGGAAAAATGACTGAACCCAATAGTTTGTACATATTATACACATGAGAAGAAGCCACGTACACTAACAAACGTTATTTTTTTTTAGACGTTACTAAGAATTATTCCATGACTAATTTGTTGAGAACATAATTTAAAAAAAAAAAATTAATACAGACAAAAAACCCTACTGAAATTGTTTAATAGGATATGAAACCCAAAATCTTTAATGATTGAGATAGAGCATGCAAATTTAAATAACTTTGTAATTTACTTCTATTATCAACTTCTTTTTGTTCTCTTGGTATCTTGAAAAGCAGGGATGTATGCTTAGGAGCCAGCCCATGCGGCATATTTATCAAGCTCCGTATAGCCCTGTGTTTCTGGCGAGCCTTTAGGCTGGCCGGAAACACAAGTTATTAAGCAGCGATCTAAACACTTCTGCTCCATAACCTGTCCGCCTGCTCTGATCGGATTGATTGACACCCCCTGCTGCAGGGGGCGGTATTGCACCAGCAGTTCACAAGAACTTCTGGTGCAATGATACATGCTGAGAGTGTATGCTGTCGTCATTTATCGATGTGCAGCGGACATGATCAGCAATATTGGCTCATGTCCGCTCTCACAATGATTCGGCCCCCATATCTGGGGCACTATATTGCAGAAGTTTTGAAAGAATCTTATCCATTTACAAGAGCACTATTTTCTGCTTCAGATGCCTACCTAGGTATCTCTTCAACACAGAATATAATGAGAATGAAGAAAATTTGATAGCAGAAGTAAATTGGATTTTTTTTTTAAACGGTATGCTCTGTCTGAATCACTAAAGAACATTTTTGGGTTGCATATCCCTTTAATATATTTGAGATCATTTTGCAATATAATTGATTTAAATTAAAAATCATAGTTTTACAAGTAACAGGCAATACTATCCAATGTATTACGTTGATTTACAGTACACATAAATTTCATGAATTATTTGATTAATTTGTTGTCAGATGAGAACATAATAAAAAAATAAATTAATACGGACAATAAATCCTACTGCAATAGTTAAATAAGTGTTACATAATTTTGCAATATCATTCATTACAATTAAAAAGTTAAATTTTACAAGTAACAGACAATACCATCCAATGTTTTATGACAATTTACTGTACATGTAAGTGTAATGAATTATTTCTAGTATTGATATTGTGTGACATTCTGGTGATATTATTTGTACAGGTACAAATCCCCAAAACCGGAATTCCAAAATTCAGAATTAAAGGGACACTGAACCCAAACAATTTCTTGCGTGATTCGGATAGCGCATGACATTTTAAGCAACTTTCTAATTTACTCCTATGATCAATTTTTCTTCATTCTCTTGCTATCTTTATTTGAAAAAGAAGGCATCTAAGCTTTTTTTGGTTCAGAACCAAGAGAATAAAGAAAATTTGATAATAGGAGTAAATTAGAAAGTTGCTTAAAATTTCATGCTCTGAATCATGAAAAAAAAAAAAATTGGGTTCAGTGTCCCTTTAATCTGAAATCTTGACTTTTTTTATTAATATTTTTTAAAAATAAAATTATTAAAAATGACCATTTTTCCTGCCAGTATGTCGCTTTTCTGCTCTTCTCTGTCTGCATCTTTAGTTCATGTTTGTGTATTAAAAAATGCTAGTCTATTTTTATTTAAAACTATTATTACTTTCCTGATCAAAATACTGAATTTCTTTCTAAAGGTACCATGTATACAAAAGAATTAAAACATTTTAAAACTATCTTTAGGTTGCATGTATAAGCTGAAATATGACATGTACAAATTGCCTAAATGACATAAGATGTTGTTTACACTTTATCCAATCCCCTCTCCAAACTGTCCAATTTTACATATTCAAATAAACAAATATTTCAAAAACCAAACTATTTAGAAATCCAAACCTTTTCCAGTCCCAAGCAGTTTGGATAAAGGGTCTTGTTTTGTACCTGTAGTATAAATATCCTATATAATAAAAGACAAGAGTTTGTCTGAAGCCGTCATGCGCAGTTCAGACAAACTCTTGCCGGGAGGACCCGGCAGCAGCTCAGCTGTAGGAGGCGCGCGAGGACCCGGCAGCAGCTCAGCTGTAGGAGGAGAGAGAGGACCCGGCAGCAGCTCAGCTGTAGGAGGAGAGAGAGGACCCGGCAGCAGCTCAGCTGTAGGAGGAGAGAGAGAGAGAGAGAGACCAAACCCACGGTTAACCAACCTTAATTGGTGTTCCATGCCAGATTCTCTGTTTTCTGTAGTAGATGTTTCATATCCCTAAGATAGCTGCTAAAATAGCTGCTTAGATTTAACACAAGTGGTTGGAGAATACTGTCGAGCCACTCAGAGAGTGGCTCACACATAGACTGAATTCCGAAGACAATAGGTCTTCCCTTAACTGCCACTAGGGACTTATGAATCTTCGGGAGTATTAAAAGATTGGAGTTATAGAGATTTTGACTAACAGGAAATCAAACGTATTACGGTCAATATATCCCAAATGTAGTCCATCGTCAAGAAATGATGAAGCTAACTCTGTCTGGAACCTCCGGGTGTGATTAGCCAGGAGTAAAAAATAGTCATAAGTATTATTCACTTGTCTCAAGATTTCATTTTTATTTGACTAAACATCCCAAACCACGACACTGCCCCCTTTATCCGCTGCCTTGATGATCAAGCTTTCATTGTTTCTCAGTAAGTCAAGAGCTATCGTTTCCTCTTTAGTTAAATTTGGATATCACTTCGGCTGTTGTTTTGATAATTCAATCAGGTCTAATTCAACCCTTTTCTGGAAGTTGGTTAAAATGTCACCAATAGATTGTACTGGATAAAAAGTAGATTTGGGCCTAAAACTCGTATGTGTGAGTTTATGAGTACTTGGGCATTCTCATTTTCTTGTGCCAAAAGTTCCAGCATGTCTACATTTCTTATTTCAGAGAGGTCCATAGAAGGATCTAAAGTACCCAAGTTAGATACATTATCAATGGCTGCTGGAGTGTCTTACAAAATATTGTAAGCAAAATAATACTTGATAAATGAAGATGTGTGGTAGTGCACAATTAGACTCTCAAATTCCAACGCTCACAAACTGTGCTGGCTGTCCCAAAATAATATACAGTGCAATAAGAGAGAAGGATTGAGCTAAATTTATCAGTCAATCAAAGAGGGACACAGGCCGCACTTAGTTAACCAGAGTTTTATTTACTATGTAATTATGAACAACCATAAATCAGAACGTCTACCCTCCACCCTATTCCTTTAAAGCGGAATACACACCAAATTAAAAATACACAGGTATTTAGAACAGGCTGGCCAGCTATTCATTTAAACATTTCTCACAGGCTATCATACACCATATACATAGTATCCTTAATACACATAAAATCGGTACTGCAAAAGTAACTTGGGAGACAAAATAGGGAACTTTGTAATCAAAGAAAGTCCGTCAGTTATTTCGGGGCCCCAAAGTTGCAGCTGTTATTAACAAGTAACTGTTCAGTTTCCAAGCTCTCAGTGTATACACACGCTCTGGATCTGGACACAATTCCTTTACTTTATTATGGCACAATGTAAGAGCTTGATTGCAAGATTTATGCTTGTGATTTCTTTCTATGGTCAAACTTGTGAGTGATATACATGCAGTGTCTTTCTGAAGATTAACGCACAATGTACCCTGGCGGGACAGACCCGGCTGTCAGCCGCAAGACTTTAAAGCCAATATAAAGGACTATTTATTCAGTACCTGTCATAGCAGTTTAGGCAATGCAAGAGTCTTTGTTGCTGCAATAAGGCTGCTTCACTTGCTTACCACCATGTACCCTTCAGCGTTTCAGCGTTCCTCAGTAAAATTCAAATGCCGCTGGCTCTGTTCTCAGCTGCTCACAGCTGTTCACCTGTCGTGCTTTGCTCAATCATGACGCGTTTCTCCCCTCCCACATAGGGCTGAGTGTCGGGGCCTCATCAGATGTGTATCTTGGGGGGTGTGTCTCAGGCTTTATATTGCCATTGGTTATCAGTACCTCCCCCTCTCTTTCACAGCACTATTTTACCTACACAGCTTCAAAACCAAACCGTGTCTTTCAATCGGTGTCAAACCGCACACAAAGGAACTGATCATTAATTTTTACAATATGTACATAGAGATAGATTTGGATGATGCATACTAAGAATTGGATTGCAACATATTAAGGATTTTTGCAATTTTATAGTGACAAATCTATGGACACACCTCCACTACTAGATCCATTACTTTTTACCTACATTTACTTGTTTTAAATATAGTTATATAGCTATTATGTTCTTTTTAAGTTAACAAAACTTTAAATTGATGAACATTAAGGCCTGCATTATTCTGTAGTAAAAAAAGGATATGGAGCTTCCTAAATGTCACTGCCTTCTTTTAACCAAATACATGTTAATCACAAGTTAACCCTTTTTGCTTATACATACTTTAGATGAGGAGAGTTATTCATAAGAAATGTGCATACTCTATTTTTTCATTTAAGCCTATTGGGCTTAAGGTGTTTAACCTAAAAATCCATCTTGATTCATGCTGCATGATGATTTTGTCTAGGTGACCACCCCTTCTGTTCTGTTTTAACTGTTCAATGCCCATAATTTGCAACTTCGTGTGGTCTGAATTATGGAAGAGTTTGAAGTGTCTTGCTACTGGGCTATCTATGTCCTCATTTTTAATATCGTCTCTATGCTCTCGGATTCTACTTTTGAACTCTCTATTAGTTTTCCCTACATAGAATCTGGGACATGAACAGTTAAGCAGGTATATTACGTTTTTAGAGGTGCATGATATCCTCTCTCTTACATGATACACCTTACCCCTAGTTTGGGTGCTGAAAGTGGCAGATCGTTTAACAAATGGACAATACACGCAGTGTCCACATGGTACACTGCCTGCTTTATGTTGAGACGCTGTTAACCAATTCTTGGTTTCCTCTTTTTTAAATTCACTGTGTACTAGCATATCCTTTATGCTTGGGGTCCTTCTCGCCGTCAATAATGGATACTCTGATATGCATCCCCTAAGTGATGCATCGTCAGATAATATGTGCCAATGGTTATTGAGGATACTTTTTAGCTTCCTCCAGTGTGAATTATATTCCGTAATTAGTCTTACTTCTGTGTCGCTATTTGATTTCTTTTTGGAATATAGGAGGTCAGTTCTACAGGTTTTTCTTGCTCTCACCCATGCTTTTTCCACTATTTTTCGAGAGTAACCCCTTGCTAGGAATCTGTCTGCCATTATTTTAGCTTGTTCTTCAAATACTTTTGTTGAAGAGCAACATCTTTTGAGCCTCAAAAATTGGCCTATAGGCACACCTCTTTTTTGATGCTCAGGGTGATGGCTATTCGCCTGCAGCAAACTATTTGTTGCTGTTTGTTTGCGATGGATATTAGTATGCAGTATGTTGTCTTGTTTTGTTATTTTTAAATCAAGAAAAATTGCACTTTCTGTGCTGATGTTATATGTGAGGAATAAATTAAGATCATTTTTATTCAGGATGTTGACAAATTCATGAACTGACTTTTCATCACCCTTCCAGAGAACAAGTATGTTGTCCACGAACCTCAACCAGAGTATGATATGTCTATCTACCCATTCTGAGAGTTCGCTGAAGACATACTTAGTTTCCCAAAAACCTAGGTGCAAACAGGCGTACGTTGGTGCACATGTTGCACCCATGGCTGTTCCTCTCAATTGCCTAAATAGTTTGCCATCAAAACAAAAGATATTGTTTTTTAAGACAAATTCTAGTAGGCTGAGGATCCATTCAGTGGTTTTCCTGTACTCCTCTCCCCTTAACTCCAAAAAATATCTGGATGCTCTTAAACCTGCTTGGTGGGGGATAGAGGAGTACAGGGACTCCACATCAAGAGTTACTAAGAGTAGATCTTGTTCTACTGTGATTTTATCCAATTTCTTCAGGACATCACTTGTGTCACTGATGTAGGAGGATAAGGACTCCAGAAAAGGTCTTAGAAAAAAGTCAACATATCTGCTGATACCCTCGGTAGGTCCACCTATGCCCGAAATTATTGGGCGACCAGGTGGGCATTTGAAATTCTTATGTACCTTGGGTATACAGTAGAAAGTTGGTAATACTGGGTAGGGGTTAATTAATGATTGATGTTCCTTTATGTTAATTAAACCCTCACTTCTTGCTTGGTTAAGAAGGAAAATTAACTCATTACATGATTTGTCATAGTCTTGATGAGTAACCCTTTCATATTGCTTACTGTCAGACAATTGTCTGTTGACTTCTTGTATATAGGCATTCTGGTCCTGTATGACAATATTACCGCCCTTATCAGATGGTTTGAACACCAAATCTTTCTTTTTCATTAATTCTTGTAAAGCTATTCTTTCATTTCTGCTCAAGTTGTCGTTTACAATGCCAGTGATCCCTATCTTACTAACATCTGCTTCTACAAATTTTAAAAAAGTTTGAATGCTAGGGGATAGGGATAGTTGAGGCATAAACTTTGATTTTGGTTTAAAGCTTGTTTTCATGGGATATTCATTCTGTATTTGTTCAGCATCTTGATCCTCTAGCAGGGAAACTAAGTCTTCTAGTGCTGACATATCTGATTCAGAGATACTTGAACTTACAGTCCCTTTATGTTTCCACATTTTTTTTAAGTAGAATTTTTCTTGCATTTAAATTAAGATCTTTAATAAACTTAAATTTGTCTAGGGGATTGCTGGGACAGAAAGTTAGTCCCTTTTTAAGTAATTCTAAATGTGCCAAATTAAGTTTAGCTGTAGATAGATTAATGACCATTAATTCACTAGTGGCTTGTGCATTATTTCCCAGAATGCTTTCAGTCTCAATAGGTGTTATTCGTTCTTTTGATTCCTCGTTGTCATTCTGTCCATCTGATTCTGTCGATATTGGCGGTTTCTCCCCCCTCTGCCTCTCTGTCTGGGTCTCCTGTAGGAGTACCCATCTACCCCTTTTCCGTCCCCCCCCCCCCCTCCTTGTCCTCCTCCTAAAGGGAGTCTAGTCTGTAGTGTTTCTCTAATGTTTTGGGGTTGTGTGTCTAGTTCAACATCTGAGTTGTCTGTACCTGAGTCATAAGATTGTCGTGTCAAATTATTGTTTTTATAAAAATAATTTTTTCCACTTTTAAAGTCATCTTTATCCCTCATAATTTTCCTTCTTTTTCTAAATTTAATCTCTCCTTGTAATTTTTCCAAGACTCTTTGCATATCTTTATTGAGTTTCTCAAAAGCTGGGTCTTGTGCATAAAGATTAACTTTTTCATACATCACTGTAGTGTCTGTTTTACATTGTTCTAACTGTTTTTGATCTTCATCTATTATTAGTTGCATCAATTCTAATGTGCATTTTGTTAGTATATTATTCCATTTTGCTATGAAATCATTATTTGCTTCTTCCCCTCTTAAACTGATTCCTGGGTCTAGCCTTATTCTGAGGCCTCTTGGGATTAGATCTTCTTTGACATAATTTTGTAGGCTAACCAATTCCCATTTTACTTTAAGTTCTTTTATTGCTTTCTTTTTGTATTCTTTAAATGCTGTAAATATGTCACTGCTTCTCTCATCTATATTTGTTTCATCAACATTAATAACTGGTTTAAAAGCCTCATTTATGTCAGTTTCCCATTTGTCATCAGAAATTTTAAAAGCCATGTTGCTATCTCTTTAATGATCAACGGGTGGAGAAGTAGACCCCCGATCAATAGTGGTTCAGAGTGAAAATATAACTTATTACTAGTAAATGGATAGAGGTGCACTTGCCACTAGAGGCGGAGTACTAATACATCCGTTAACTATGAACACTATAATAAATGAAGATGTGTGGTAGTGCACAATTAGACTCTAAAATTCCGACACTCACAAACTGTGCTGGTTGTCCCAAAATAATATACAGTGCAATAAGAGAGAAGGATTGAGCGAAATTTATCAGTCAATCAAAGAGGGACACAGGCCGCACTTAGTTAACCAGAGTTTTATTTACTATGTAATTATGAACAACCGTAAATCAGAACGTCTACCCTCCACCCTATTCCTTTAAAGCGGAATACACACCAAATTAAAAATACACAGGTATTTAGAACAGGCTGGCCAGCTATTCATTTAAACATTTCTCACAGGCTATCATACACCATATACATAGTATCCTTAATACACATAAAATCGGTACTGCAAAAGTAACTTGGGAGACAAAATAGGGAACTTTGTAATCAAAGAAAGTCCGTCAGTTATTTCGGGGCCCCAAAGTTGCAGCTGTTATTAACAAGTAACTGTTCAGTTTCCAAGCTCTCAGTGTATACACACGCTCTGGATCTGGACACAATTCCTTTACTTTATTATGGCACAATGTAAGAGCTTGATTGCAAGATTTATGCTTGTGATTTCTTTCTATGGTCAAACTTGTGAGTGATATACATGCAGTGTCTTTCTGAAGATTAACGCACAATGTACCCTGGCGGGACAGACCCGGCTGTCAGCCGCAAGACTTTAAAGCCAATATAAAGGACTATTTATTCAGTACCTGTTATAGCAGTTTAGGCAATGCAAGAGTCTTTGTTGCTGCAATAAGGCTGCTTCACTTGCTTACCGCCATGTACCCTTCAGCGTTTCAGCGTTCCTCAGTAAAATTCAAATGCCGCTGGCTCTGTTCTCAGCTGCTCACAGCTGTTCACCTGTCGTGCTTTGCTCAATCATGACGCGTTTCTCCCCTCCCACATAGGGCTGAGTGTCGGGGCCTCATCAGATGTGTATCTTGGGGGGGGTGTCTCAGGCTTTATATTGCCATTGGTTATCAGTACCTCCTCCTCTCTTTCACAGCACTATTTTACCTACACAGCTTCAAAACCAAACCGTGTCTTTCAATCGGTGTCAAACCGCACACAAAGGAACTGATCATTAATTTTTACAATATGTACATAGAGATAGATTTGGATGATGCATACTAAGAATTGGATTGCAACATATTACGGATTTTTGCAATTTTATAGTGACAAATCTATGGACACACCTCCACTACTAGATCCATTACTTTTTACCTACATTTACTTGTTTTAAATATAGTTATATAGCTATTATGTTCTTTTTAAGTTAACAAAACTTTAAATTGATGAACATTAAGGCCTGCATTATTCTGTAGTAAAAAAAGGATATGGAGCTTCCTAAATGTCACTGCCTTCTTTTAACCAAATACATGTTAATCACAAGTTAACCCTTTTTGCTTATACATACTTTAGATGAGGAGAGTTATTCATAAGAAATGTGCATACTCTATTTTTTCATTTAAGCCTATTGGGCTTAAGGTGTTTAACCTAAAAATCCATCTTGATTCAAGCTGCAAGATGATTTTGTCTAGGTGACCACCCCTTCTGTTCTGTTTTAACTGTTCAATGCCCATAATTTGCAACTTCGTGTGGTCTGAATTATGGAAGAGTTTGAAGTGTCTTGCTACTGGGCTATCTATGTCCTCATTTTTAATATCGTCTCTATGCTCTCGGATTCTACTTTTGAACTCTCTATTAGTTTTCCCTACATAGAATCTGGGACATGAACAGTTAAGCAGGTATATTACGTTTTTAGAGGTGCATGATATCCTCTCTCTTACATGATACACCTTACCCCTAGTTTGGGTGCTGAAAGTGGCAGATCGTTTAACAAATGGACAATACACGCAGTGTCCACATGGTACACTGCCTGCTTTATGTTGAGACGCTGTTAACCAATTCTTGGTTTCCTCTTTTTTAAATTCACTGTGTACTAGCATATCCTTTATGCTTGGGGTCCTTCTCGCCGTCAATAATGGATACTCTGATATGCATCCCCTAAGTGATGCATCGTCAGATAATATGTGCCAATGGTTATTGAGGATACTTTTTAGCTTCCTCCAGTGTGAATTATATTCCGTAATTAGTCTTACTTCTGTGTCGCTATTTGATTTCTTTTTGGAATATAGGAGGTCAGTTCTACAGGTTTTTCTTGCTCTCACCCATGCTTTTTCCACTATTTTTCGAGAGTAACCCCTTGCTAGCAATCTGTCTGCCATTATTTTAGCTTGTTCTTCAAATACTTTTGTTGAAGAGCAACATCTTTTGAGCCTCAAAAATTGGCCTATAGGCACACCTCTTTTTTGATGCTCAGGGTGATGGCTATTTGCCTGCAGCAAACTATTTGTTGCTGTTTGTTTGCGATGGATATTAGTATGCAGTATGTTGTCTTGTTTTGTTATTTTTAAATCAAGAAAAATTGCACTTTCTGTGCTGATGTTATATGTGAGGAATAAATTAAGATCATTTTTATTCAGGATGTTGACAAATTCATGAACTGACTTTTCATCACCCTTCCAGAGAACAAGTATGTTGTCCACGAACCTCAACCAGAGTATGATATGTCTATCTACCCATTCTGAGAGTTCGCTGAAGACATACTTAGTTTCCCAAAAACCTAGGTGCAAACAGGCGTACGTTGGTGCGCATGTTGCACCCATGGCTGTTCCTCTCAATTGCCTAAATAGTTTGCCATCAAAACAAAAGATATTGTTTTTTTTTTTTTTTTTTTAAATATCATTTTTTATTAGGGAGAGCAAAAACAGAACGCACAGAGGACACATAGATTCAATGTACAGTTTACAATTAGTAGGTAAGATTACAGTATATAACAATAGCAGGAGTAAACATAATCATGAGGAGTGCTATTCTCTGATACATATTGACATTTCCGTCAGCCATTGATCTACGAGTGGGTATAAAAGTTACCTCTGTACGTGTCTGCCATCCCCAGGCATTTTAAAGTATTTTTTTTTATAAACCAAAACGTTCCTAAATACACTAACTTAATAGCTAAAAAAAGAAAAAATAAACTAAACTACTACTAAACCACTTAAGGCCCTACTGTGGGGCCGGTCGAGGTCGAGGCCTGGCAGAGGGAGAAAAAAAAAAAAAAAAAAAAAAAGAAGAGGGGGGGGGTGGGGGGAAGGGGGAAAGAGGAGGTAGGTGGGCAGGTGGTGTAAAGGGGTAAGCGCGGTGCATTGGAGGACGAGATGCGGGTGTGTGTGGAGCGCAATGCAGGGCCTAAAGCTAAGCCACTAACCATGCCCCTGAAGCAGGTGAGCCCAGTCACCCCTTAAAGTACTTTCCATAAAAATCACAGAGTCTTTAAATGGCTTGAGAATGAGCCTCTGTATTTCCAGTTCAAAGGTGAGGATTAATCTGCGCCACTTACGTAAGAATAGGCCCAATCTGTTCTGTACATCTATCCTGACGTCCATTTGCTCAATGAATAATTGGGATTGTAAAAGGTTCTTAAAGCCTTTAAATGAGGGGCCAATGTTGTTAATCCAGTGTTTCAATATGTGTTTCCTAGCCACGAGCATGATTAAGCTCAGTACTGAGTCATGTTGTTTGTGTCGGTCATCCCAGCATAGGAATATGATAGTTTCGGGGCGTATCTCAAGCTGTATCTGGAGTTTTTGTTTCAGCCAAAATTGGATTTTACCCCAATATTGCCTGATCGGAGGGCAATCCCATACATAGTGGAGTAGATTAGGGTTATCTAGTGAGCATTTAGAGCATTTATTTGTGTGGGTGGGAATCCACTTGGCCATAACTCTGGGTGTGAAGTATGCCCTATGTAAGAAGCGTACTTGGGATTCTCTAAGCGTGGCTGATAGGGTTGCTTTCCTGGTTTTTTCCATACTATTCTTAATTTCCACCCATGTAGTCTCTCCCAGTCCCTCTCTAATCCAGCCTGTCTGTATAGATGGTTGTAACTTTGGGAGGTGGTGTTGCAATAGGATTTGATATATTTCTGAGAGAGAAAACCTGCCCATGGCACATAGTGATTGAGTGAGGCGGAAAGGGGATCCCTCCCAAAAATCTGTTGTGTCTCTGACCAGTGTTCCAGCGTAGTGACGTATCTGGAGGAATGCATAAAAGTGAGTTCTTGGCAAGCCATAGTCCCTCTGTAGGGCCCCAAATGTCATGAAAGTTTTTGTTAGCGGATCAAAGAGAGGCTTGAGAGATTTTATCCCCTTCGCCTCCCAAATCCTGAAAGGCAGGGTATCAGATCCTGTCGGAAAATCTGGGTTACTCCTGATAGGAAGATAAGGCGAAGCGTGGCAGGTTTTGCCTAGATATTTGTGGGCAAGAAGCCAGGCCTTCAGGGGGTCGCTGAATAGAGCGTTGAGACCCAGGTTCTTCAAGGCCTTCATGTTTGCAAGATGCGGAAGGTAGGCCAGGGAAATATCCCCCAGCACTGCCTGCTCCAGATCTGGACGACAGAAGTGATGGGTGCCTACCTGCCAATCCACTACCAGACGAATCAGAGCGGCCCAGTTGTAGAGCCGGAAATCAGGGAGTGCTAAGCCTCCATTAAGGAATGTCATATTAAGTTTTTCCCTCGAGATCCGTGATTTTTTCCCTTGCCAGATGAACTCTCGTGTTGCAGAGTTTAGAAGCTTGAGATCAGCTTTGCTCAAGAGTAAGGGAAGCATTAGAAGTGGGTATAAAACCCGGGGGAGCACCACCATTTTAAGCAGGGCAATTCTTCCCGTCAACGACAATGGTAGGGATCTCCAACTGTTCATTTGGGCTTGTAGTTTAGCACATATGGGGGTTAGGTTGTCAGCATATAGCCTATTGGGGTTGGCTGAAATCTTAATACCGAGGTAAGTAATATTATGTTTGGCTATTGTAAAGGGGTAGTTCACCCCAGAGGTGGATTTCCTATTTAGCCAAAGGATCTCCGACTTTTGTACATTTATTCTATAACCCGAGAATAGGCCAAAATTCTTAAGATCATTCATGATATTAGGCAGGTGTCTCTGAGGGTCCTGCACAAAGAGGAGCATATCATCGGCATATAGTGCCAAATGCTGTGGAGATCCTGCTATATCCACACCCGGGAAGGTCTGCCGCAGTTTAACGGCCAGGGGTTCTAACGCTATATTAAAGAGTAGGGGCGACAGGGGGCACCCCTGTCTTGTGCCCCTGTGCAGTTGGAAATCAGGCGAGAAGACATTGTTAACAATCACATTAGCCGTGGGCGAGTGGTAAAGATTTTTGATGAGAGTGAGAAAGGGACCAGAGAAGTTGGCTTGGGACATAGTGTGAAGAAGGTGGTCCCATTCCACCCGATCAAAGGCCTTCTCTGCATCAAGCGACAGCAGGAAGGCCTCCGAGTCAACTGTCTCCGCCTGTTTCCTCGAGCCAGACCAGAAGAGTTGAGCTATCTGTAGGACCCTGCGTACGTTAACTACTGAAGAGCGCGCATGCATGAAGCCAGTCTGATCTTCATGGATGATAGTGGGTAGTATGAACTTAAGTCTCTCGGCGAACAATTTAGTAAGGATCTTATAGTCCGCGTTTAGCAGGGATATCGGTCTATAAGATTCGGGTAACAGGCAGTCCTTCCCTTCTTTATGAATCAAAGTGATGGAGGCCGATACAAATTCTGGGGAGGGTGCCGACTCCTCTCTAAGGTAGATAGAGAATAGATCCACAAGAGAGGGAGTGACCTGTGACTTAAGTAATCGATAAAATTCGATAGGCAATCCATCCGGACCTGGCGCCTTGCCCAGAGACATGGCCATGATGGTTCTCTCAACCTCATCCCTCGCTATCGGAGCATTCAGTTTATTTAATTGCTCCTCTGAGATTTTTGGGAGTTCAACAGATTCCCAGAATCTGTCTCTCACTTCGTTTCCCGAGGGGAGCTCACTTGCGTAAAGGGTAGAGTAATAGGAGGCAAAAGCCTCCGCTATTTGATTGGAGTCTTTGAGCACTCTGCCACCCGCTCTTAAAGCAGCAATGTGTCTGGAGGAGTTATTGAGCTTCACTAGGGTAGCCAAAAGCTTCCCGGATTTATCCCCATAGCGATAGTATTTACCGCGAGTCCGGAGGAGCGCTTGCGAGGCCTGGTGCGTCAGAAGCGCATCGTATTCTGTTTTGGTACCAAAATATTTATGGTAGGAATCGTTGGAGGGGGTAGAACAATATTCGCGGTAGGCCTCTGCAAGGTTGTTCCTCAAGTTAACAACCTTTTCTAGACATTGTTTCTTTCTCCGGGCTAGGTAAGCGATAATATCACCCGAGAGCACCGCTTTGGCCGTAGTCCAGAAAAGTTCTGGAGTATGTATGTGTTGGATATTATTTGCCTTGTAATCATCCCAACAATGCGTTAGGTAGGCTTGGAATTCCTGGGATGTTACAAGATATCTCGGGAAGCGTAGAGTGCGTCTGTTGCCAACCCTGGGAGTTATATCCAGAAAAAGAGCTATGGGGGCGTGGTCGGAGACAATAATCTCGCCTATTTTAGTATCGATGACTCGGGTGATTAGAGAGTTTGAGATCATGAAGAGATCAATGCGTGACATAGAGGGTGTGGCCCGGGATACGCAAGTGTAGTCCCTACCATCCGGATTAAGCTGTCGCCAAATGTCTGAGATATCAAGGGAGGTGGATAAGCCCCCAAACACATCTCTCTCAAATTTATCTGATACCCTAGGCAGGCTTCTCTCTGTGCATCTGTTGGGATCTTTAAGCCTATCACAGTGAGGGTTTGGGGCCAAATTGAAATCCCCTCCTAGAATGATATGAGTCCCTAGAAAGGGAATGAGTGTCGTCAGTATGGAGTCCCAGAATTTCCTATCTTTTTGATTAGGGGCATAGATGTTACATAGTGTGTAGATGTTGTCTGAGGTGCGAATCTTTGCGACAATGAATCTACCTTCAGGGTCTTTAAGTGTTTCCAGGACTTCATAGTTCAATTGTTTACCAAAGAGTATGGCCACTCCTCTGCTAGCTGACTTGTATGAGGCATACTCTACTCTACCCACCCAGTCAGTCTGTAGTTTACTGTGTTCCAAGTCCGAGAGGTGTGTCTCTTGTAGAAACACAATCTCCGCTCTTTTTTTCCTGAGGTGTGTTAGGATCGATTTTCTCTTGATGGGGGAATGAATTTCCCCTACGTTCCAAGAGTACAGATTAAATGTTTACTACTATCAATGATCCTGAGGTGGAGACTACATGGATGGCAAGGAGGTGTACAGTGCATACGGCATAGTAAGTGCAAAAGAGAGACATCAGAGAAAGGGTAAGAGCATAATCATGAAGGAGGGAAGGGGGGGAACGGAAGAGAGGGGAGAGGAGAGGAGGGAAAAAAAAAAAAAAAAAAAAAAAAAAAAAGGGGGAGAGGAAGTTCACACCTCATACTTTGGTGACCTCCCATGGTGCGTGGCAAGACTCCCGGTTCAGCCTCACAGCACACCAATCCCTCGCCAGACCTCGCCAAGTGGAATTTCTCCTTTAGTGTACCATGACTGCTACACTGTAAAAAAGAGTATATGTTTGTCATTGAAAACCATTCTAACCCACAACTCAAAACATAACCACTAAAAGGTGGCGTGTTGCAACAAGGACATTTACCTTTAGATTTATGCATAAATAACAGAAGTACAAACACGGCAACTCTAACAAGGGACTCAAAGTGGTCCTCATAGAACAGTTTTACCCTTGGATTCCATGGCAGGGATTTAGTTTTAACATAATTGAAAGTAGGTAATATATTGAGACAAAAACAGTGTTCTTTATACTGGAATCTGAATGGAGGTGGTTTCCAAGAGGTAAGTATAACAAAAAGTTCAAAACATTTCATGCAGAACTGTGTGAGGGGGAAGCACCCTAGTCGACCCTCTCTATTCTTCAACTGGGGCCTACATTGCGTCTCACCCTCCCGCATCTCACTAGGGGGACTAGGACCAGGGACCCCAGCCCGCTCAAGATTTTTCCCCAGGGAGAAGCTCAGTAGTAATACGGTCAACTGGATCAGCGTCAATACCATTCCAGCCATAGTGTTAAATTGTAGATGTAGTAATTAGGTATAAGGGTTTAAATACAGTAAATATGAATCTATCAGAGCCATTCAGCCCTCACCTTCTCTCATCTGTCTGACTGGGCTACGCGTGGGGCTGCGTACAGGGGGTTCATAGTTATCAAGGAACTCCTGGGCGGCTGTTGGGGAATCAAAGAATCTAAGGCCCCTGGGGGTGACCAGTTTGAGTCTGGCAGGGTATAAAAGATACGCTTGTCTGCCCTCCCTATGCAGTCGAGAGCAGAGAGGCGCGAATTCTCTGCGGCGTCTCATGAGATCCGCAGAGTAATCCTGAAACAACAGCAATCTCGCATTCTCAAACACCAGCTCATGCAATTTCCTGTAAGCTCTCAGGATGGCTGTTTTGGTCTGAAAATGTAAGAACTTTATCATTATGGGACGGGGTTGTGCCGGGTCCTGACCCCCCCTTTCCAGGCCCACTCTGTGTGCCCTCTCCACTCCTCCAATTAAGTCTTTAGGAGAAAGTTTTAACAGAGACGGCAGAGTGTTTTCTACGAAATGAATTAGATCGGTTTGTTTGATGGATTCGGGGAGGCCAAGGAGACGCATGTTATTGCGCCTCAATCTATTTTCTAGATCATCTATTTTTGATTGGAGGGTTGCGGTTTGTCTCTCTAGCTGCTCTATCTTATGAGTGGTGGTGACATTAGAGTCCTCCAAGTCTGAAATTCTACCCTCTGCCTCCCCCATCCTGGTGGAAAACTGTTTAACCTCACCCGCTAGGGTGTCTACTCCCCTTTGAAGGTTGTCAATTTTAGGCATAAAAAGCATGGTAATTTGTTTGACAATGGGGTGTGTATCTAATAATTCGCCTTCTAGTGGAAAATCAGAACTGTGGCCTTGTGTAGTAGGGTCATTTGTAGCCCTGTGACGGCGGTCATTAGCTTTATTGCGACTCGCCATTGGTGTGTTAGTTAGGTATTTCTCCATAAACCAATGAAAGATATGAGATAGATGGGTAGTGATAGAAGGGCAATATCTGGGAGCAGTGTTAAACTTGGATAAGATTCAGTTGTGAACCTCGCCAGCAGGGGCACTAAATCACAATCAGGCAGTCAAATCTCGCAAGAAACAGTACCCCTGAGCATGTCTGGACTGAATGAAATATAGTATGTATGGTTAAGTGCCAGTGTGAACAATGTCAAAATCTAAGATTTAAGTTTCAAAAACCCACACAGTGTATACAGACAAACATTCACAAGGTCAGAATAAACATAACAGAATACTTTGGTTGCTGGGGAGAGAAAAGGGTTATGAACAGAAATTATTAGCAGTACAAAATTTCAGGTTCTATACAGCAAGCTCCACAGAGAAACAAATGTGGTGGCCTGCAGCAAGGTGTCCACACATTCAGTATCCTAAGGATAGGAGACCAAGAGTCCTTGTATGTGCAGCTCAATAAAACAGGTGACTGTATGGTTAAGTGCCAATGTGAGCAATGTCAAAATCTAAAATTTGAGTTTCAAAAACCCACACAGTGTATGCAGACAAATATACACAAGGTCTGAATAAGCACAACAGTATACTCTGGTTGCTAGGGAGAAAAAAAAGGATTATGAACAGAAATTAGTGGCAGTGCAAGATTTCAGGTTCTGTACAGCAGGCTCCACAGAGAAACAAATGTGGTGGTGTTGCAGCAAGGTGGCCACACATTCAGTATCCTAGGAATAGGAGACCAGGAATCCCTGTGTGTGCAGTTCAATAAAACAAATGGCAGTAAGCTCCACAGCCAAGAATCTGGGATCGCCGGATCAGTTCTCAAAAGCTGCTGAAGGGTGACAGGAGGCTATGCAGTTTAAAGGAGGCCTAGCATGTTAGGTAGGCTCTATTAGTTTAGTTTAATAAGAGGCTCTGTAGGAGTTGGGATCAGGTCTAGCGGTATTTGCAGTGTCCCGGAGGAGCGTGGGCTGCTAACCCTGCTAATGTAAACCCGAGGCCTCCCAGTGATTAGTGTCCCCAGAGGGAAGAAAAGGGAGAGCTGGTTATTTGTGGATGGGCCTTGGGTGGAGCGGGTGTGTCCAGCACTGAGTAGGGGGCCTTCAGATAGGGCAAAGTAAATAGGCTTACCCCCGGTGGGTCCTGTGGCTCCTGTTTGGCGTCTGCTGCAAGATGGGGCCCCTCGAGAAGGAGTCACGCCGTTTCGCGCCAAAAGAGAAGTTCCGTGGCGGAGGCGATCTGCGGTGTGAGTCCCTTTCACCAGACCCTATTGAGCAGTCTGGGGGGTGATGTGAGGTAGCCCGGTGTTAGTGTCGGCAACTGCCGCGATCCCTGGTTGCTGCAAAGTGAGCGGTTTCTCCCCAATTCAGGGTGGGGGTATGCCACGTGGGGCCAAGATGGCTGCTCGTCAGAGAGGAGATGGTCTCACCCGGTCCGGGGAGGGTGTCAGCCCAGATGATTGTAGGCCGGATTCTAGTGGTACTCCGGGGGTCAGGTATTACCCCTTAGCTGTGGTCCGTGTCCCGGTGTTTAGCAGCCCAAGCGGCAGGTCACAGTGGTGGAGCGATGTTAGCTCTCCTGAAAAAGACAGAGGGGGTCCCAGACCTAGCGATCCCTCCGCTCCGGGCAGCTGTATCTGCCAAGGATTTTTCAGTGGGCACCCGGTCAGCAGCAGGGCAGGCAAGAAGTAGTTTCAGGGTGAAAACAAGTGTTCCAGGTCACTTTTTAAAAGTTTTCATGTGGATTCCGAGCGGAGCTCAATTCACCTGCTGCCGACCGCGGCGCCCGCCCACCGGAAGTCTCAAGATATTGTTTTTTAAGACAAATTCTAGTAGGCTGAGGATCCATTCAGTGTTTTTCCTGTACTCCTCTCCCCTTAACTCCAAAAAATATCTGGATGCTCTTAAACCTGCTTGGTGGGGGATAGAGGAGTACAGGGACTCCACATCAAGAGTTACTAAGAGTAGATCTTGTTCTACTGTGATTTTATCCAATTTCTTCAGGACATCACTTATGTCACTGATGTAGGAGGATAAGGACTCCAGAAAAGGTCTTAGAAAAAAGTCAACATATCTGCTGATACCCTCGGTAGGTCCACCTATGCCCGAAATTATTGGGCGACCAGGTGGGCATTTGAAATTCTTATGTAGCTTGGGTATACAGTAGAAAGTTGGTAATACTGGGTAGGGGTTAATTAATGATTGATGTTCCTTTATGTTAATTAAACCCTCACTTCTTGCTTGGTTAAGAAGGAAAATTAACTCATTACATGATTTGTCATAGTCTTGATGAGTAACCCTTTCATATTGCTTACTGTCAGACAATTGTCTGTTGACTTCTTGTATATAGGCATTCTGGTCCTGTATGACAATATTACCGCCCTTATCAGATGGTTTGAACACCAAATCTTTCGTTTTCATTAATTCTTGTAAAGCTATTCTTTCATTTCTGCTCAAGTTGTCGTTTACAATGCCAGTGATCCCTATCTTACTAACATCTGCTTCTACACATTTTACAAAAGTTTGAATGCTAGGGGATAGGGATAGTTGAGGCATAAACTTTGATTTTGGTTTAAAGCTTGTTTTCATGGGATATTCATTCTGTATTTGTTCAGCATCTTGATCCTCTAGCAGGGAAACTAAGTCTTCTAGTGCTGACATATCTGATTCAGAGATACTTGAACTTACAGCCCTTTTATGTTTCCACATTTTTTTAAGTAGAATTTTTCTTGCATATAAATTAAGATCTTTAATAAACTTAAATTTGTCTAGGGGATTGCTGGGACAGAAAGTTAGTCCCTTTTTAAGTAATTCTAAATGTGCCAAATTAAGTTTAGCTGTAGATAGATTAATGACCATTAATTCACTAGTGGCTTGTGCATTATTTCCCAGAACGCACACAAAGGATCAGTTCCTTTGTGTGCGGTTTGACACCGATTGAAAGACACGGTTTGGTTTTGAAGCTGTGTAGGTAAAATAGTGCTGTGAAAGAGAGGGGGAGGTACTGATAACCAATGGCAATATAAAGCCTGAGACACACCCCCCAAAATACACATCTGATGAGGCCCCGACACTCAGCCCTATGTGGGAGGGGAGAAACGCGTCATGATTGAGCAAAGCACGACAGGTGAACAGCTGTGAGCAGCTGAGAACAGAGCCAGCGGCATTTGAATTTTACTGAGGAACGCTGAAACGCTGAAGGGTACATGGCGGTAAGCAAGTGAAGCAGCCTTATTGCAGCAACAAAGACTCTTGCATTGCCTAAACTGCTATAACAGGTACTGAATAAATAGTCCTTTATATTGGCTTTAAAGTCTTGCGGCTGACAGCCGGGTCTGTCCCGCCAGGGTACATTGTGCGTTAATCTTCAGAAAGACACTGCATGTATATCACTCACAAGTTTGACCATAGAAAGAAATCACAAGCATAAATCTTGCAATCAAGCTATTACATTGTGCCATAATAAAGTAAAGGAATTGTGTCCAGATCCAGAGCGTGTGTATACACTGAGAGCTTGGAAACTGAACAGTTACTTGTTAATAACAGCTGCAACTTTGGGGCCCCAAAATAACTGACGGACTTTCTTTGATTACAAAGTTCCCTATTTTGTCTCCCAAGTTACTTTTGCAGTACCGATTTTATGTGTATTAAGGATACTATGTATATGGTGTATGATAGCCTGTGAGAAATGTTTAAATGAATAGCTGGCCAGCCTGTTCTAAATACCTGTGTGTTTTTAATTTGGTGCGTATTCCGCTTTAAAGGAATAGGGTGGAGGGTAGACGTTCTGATTTACGGTTGTTCAGAATTACATAGTAAATAAAACTCTGGTTAACTAAGTGCGGCCTGTGTCCCTCTTTGATTGACTGATAAATTTCGCTCAATCCTTCTCTCTTATTGCACTGTACAAAATAATTCTTGCTTAGTGTAAACTGTCTAATAAGTCTGCTCACATCTATAAGGGTTTCAAACAAATTGAACCTTGTGGATGGGACAAAGCCCAGGCCATAATTCAAGATTTTAATTTTGATCACTGAAACTATAGTTAGTTAGATTTATTACACTATTATTGGTCATTATGAACGATTCTTATTTTGTGTGAAATTCCTCCCCTGTCTCTGCGGGGTACCTGGATTAATTGGCAATGGGGTGTTGGGAAGCCACTCACATATATGGTGATGCCAACTATTGTCATAGGGACATTGTCATCCATCATCACTTTATTGATGATCTTATATGTGTCTGGTCAGGAGGAAGAGAAAAGGCTGTTGATTTTGTTGAACATTTGAACATCAACCCTTGGGGCCTGAAGTTCACCTTTGAACAACTATTTGGATTTCACTTTGATAGCCAATACAGTTACTTGCAAAATAGATACCACCATTTACAGGAAGCCCATATCTGGCAACACTCTGTTGCATGGCAAAAGTTGCCAACCAAAGAGGGTTCCCTATGCCATTGCAAAGGGTCAGTTCATTCAAACTAAACAAAATGGCTCTAACCATAGTGACTATGAAAAACATAGCCAGGACTAGGTAAACAGACTCACAGTCAGGGGCTACAATAGGGACACTATCAAGGGAGCCAAAACAGAGGTTGACAAAATAGACAGGAATATACTGTTAAGAGATGCGCAAAAAATGAGATAACTTACACCGACAACCAAATAGCCTACAAATTTTGTCACACAGTATTCCACAGATTACAACACTGTCTGTAAAGTCATACATAAACATTTACCGATGCTGACAGCGGATGACCAGCTACGCAGTGTAGCAGAATTGGGTTGCCGTTTCTCATATAAAAGAGGGACCACCATTGGTAATATCTTGTCACGTAGTGAACTTCATGCTAGAAACACAGGCAGTGCTTGGTTAGAAAACAAGGGTATGTTCAGATGTGGCTATGGTCCTTGTATCCAGTGTAGCCATATTGATAAAAAAAGATAGCTTTATTAGTTCAACTACTGGTAAGCAATTTTCAGTCAAGTCATGCATAAACTGTAGGAGAAAAATGTTGTTTACCTCATATGGTGTAGTTGTAACAACAAACAGTACGTAGGTTGCACTACCCATGAGGCACGGGAACGAATCAGACAACATTTGTCTGATATTAACAGATCCAAACTCAGCTCAGATCTGGCCAAGCATTTTATAAAAGTTCACCACAATGACAGTTCTTTGCTTAAATGGATGGTTATTGAACAGGTCAAGACCCCAAAACGTGGAGGTGATATGACCAAGCTTTTACACAAGAGAGAGGCATTCTGGATCTTTACCTTGGAAACTCGAGTACCCCAAGATTTTAATAGCATATATGATGTCTTTAATTATTAGAAATAAAATCTAACTCCCATAAATGATCACATCACATAATATAAAACTGCTGTAGAAGATAACATTAATATTCCGAACAGCCCCATAGGGGCGGGGTTAATGTCCCTATCTACCCAGAGTCTTAGCACATGTTGATAATGATATAATATTAATAATAAACAACAATATGTATCATTAATCTCAGAACCCCGATATGTCATTTCTTATTACATTTACATTTAAATATATTTTTTCTATTATAACTATTTATTTGCCTTCTTTTATATTGCAAGTCTTGTATTGGCTATATATATTTTGTGTGCACATACTTTTTTAATAATCATATAGTGCAAGGACTATGACTGAAGTGACTCCTGTAAATAGTAATGGTCACCATGAGCAGGGTTATGATCAAGATTGTCATTATTGCCACTTCAATAGATAAATAAATTTTTTGAAGTGCTGTTTAGAATAGTTTCTTACTGGATAGACTCACTAGAATGCAAAATAGATGTGTGTACACAGTATTCATATTGGGTTACAGTTAGTGAAATGTACTTTACCATATATATGCTCTAATTATTCTCATGATATAATTTTGGTTATACTATATTCATACGACCTAAGAATTTGTAAGTATTAAATGTTGTTCTCCTTAAAACTATGTACATTGTGACAACTATGGAATTCCTGAAAACTATGCATTCTTAAAGGACCAGTCAACACAGTAGATTTGCATAATCAACAAATATATGATAACAAGACAATGCAATAGCACTTAGTCTGAACTTCAAATGAGTAGTACATTTTTTTTCTGACAATTTTAAAAGTTATGTCTTTTTCCACTCCCACTGTACCATGTGACAGCCATCAGCCAATCACACATGCATACACGTACCATGTGACAGCAATCAGCCATTCACAAATGCATACACATTCTTGCACATGCTCAGTAGGAGCTGGTGATTCAAAAAGTTTAAATATAAAAAGACTGTGCACATTTTGTTAATGGAAGTAAATTGGAAAGTTGTTTAAAATTGCCTGCTTTATCTGAATAATGAAAATTTAATTTTGATTGAGTGTCCCTTTAACATATTTATGTTTTTTGTTTTTTGTATTTGGGTATTTTTGCATTTTGTATTTTTGCATTATACTGTATTATTATTATTATTATTATTATTGCATATTTTGAGCATCAAGCATACATGAAGATAACTTATTTATTCAGCAATTGCAATCAAGTTCAATAATTAGGTTGTTAAAGTATGTGAGTTTTTTTCTATCCAGCAACCACTTGGTTAAAGTAGGCAGTGGCTGTTAACAATGATGCTATTAGTTATTCAGTATTAATGTTTGATCCTATGATATTGCAGCATTTATTTTAAATATCAGGTTTATTTTTAAATGGGTACATCTATGATTAAGGCTATTACATCTGAAACATTTCAGACGCAACCTGGCTGTTCTTTTAAATGTAACCAATAAATAAATATATTTTTAGCTGTTGAAGAGGGTGCCGACTGTTTCTTCTTTGCTACAATTGAACATTCTCCCTTTGCTGGGCACCTCTCATTTATTACATAACTTGGAACAGAAAACAGAGAAAAGTCACTGCCTTTGGCGCTCAGTGGTCACATGGAGCGATTTGTCCAATCGGGAGCTGGCTGAAGCAGGAAGCAGTAGGAATCGAATGGAGCGGGTGTTGTACGTGGTGGAGAGTGGTATGAGCGGCTAAGGAAGACAAAGCATCTAGTCCGAATATCCAGCAACCTCAGGAGGAGGAGTGTGGACCAGGAAACGAGGTCTAGCTAAACCTGGGGGATCGGTGTTGAGCCGGTCGCCGGGTCAGTAAGCGCTGTTATCTCTACTTCCTTAGAGTCTCTGTTGTCTCGGCCAGTCTGGGCTTATCTGGATAGCTTCTGTTTTATAGGACTGGACATTGTAACATTGTCTCTTAATTGCTGCTCGCCCTCTGCCACATTCCACTCGCACTTTTCCTGCTTGTCTATTCTGCAAGTTTGCATCTCTACAGTCGCTTTCCCCCCTTGTTATTCGAGACTTTGGACTTGAGGGTCATATGCATAACTTCTCAGCAGTGTTATCTTGTTCACTAGTATATATATATAAACAAACAAAATAACTTGCACTCTCTGGTCTTTTCAAAAGTATTCCTTTACCGTGATCTGTTCACAGTACAAGAATACTTTTGAAAAGATCAGAGAGTGCAAGTTTTTTTGTTCGTTTGTATTGAAGTTCACTAACATCCTGGCAGCTCTATTTTTTATATATAGGTATAAACATATATTTGTTTAAAAAACGTCAGATATATGTAGAAATATGTATTTATAAATAAATAGAACATATCCCGTTATGTAAAGAACATTGGGAAATTAAATATTCATAATTTCATGTCGGGTTACTATTGAGAATATGTGATGGTGTTTGCACGAGAGTTCTATGGGGGAATGTGTAAACGTGATTGTGATTTTTGAGCAAGTTTTTGCACAGTTTACTTTCCACTTGTAATACTAGCGCAACCAGACAAGCACAAAAATGAAAATTCTAGCGGAGTTTTCACTATAGTGAAAAACACTAAATACTGCTCCACTTAATCTAGCCCTAAATAAATGCTAGACAGAATGATGCATTCAAAGAAAACATTAGTTTGAGAAAATCATGTAGATGTAGTTTTTAAAGTTTCATTAGTTGCCTAATAGTGTCAAAATAAGTTTTAGTGTCTATAAAACAATGGGAGCTGCCATGTTGTAACTTAGGTTACCTTCTCTGCTGTGGCCAATTAAAAACAGTTATAAATAGGTCACTAGAGTGTGGCTGTGTGGAAAAAAAGGGGGACAAGACAAATAATGAAATTATATTGCAGAGTTTAAATAAATATATATATATATATATATATATATATATATATATATATATATATATATATATATATATATATATATATATATATATATATATGAGAGGAAGAAAGGGGCGTCACCAGCGCTACAACTAATATAGGAGAATTAGCTAGTATGTTATAGATTGTATATAAAAGATCTGTCAATGATTGAAGATATAATGTTTTTGTTAATGTCTGCACTCACTAGGTTGTTAGGGAGTGCAAAGAAACTTATATATATATAGATAAGTAAAAGAACTGAGCGTGCAGCCTACAATGTGAGTCAGTGTACCCGTGTCACTGAATGAAATGTGGGTCGAAAGAGAAATATCTCAAAAGTAAATAGGCGCACTGCTAGACAATTATAGATATTATAGTATTAATATACTGTGTGGTGTATACATAAACAAAGTTCAAAACCAATCAGTTGGTACAGGTTAGTTCTTTCCCAGTAAAGTTCTGGTATAGGGTAAGTGATAGCGCTTACCAGAGCCAACCTCAATCCTATGAGGTAAGTAATCAGCAATGGAGTATAGATGATCCCTTAGAAACTGTGTGCTCCCGTGGAAATCTCTTGGTATCTGTTGCTCCTTGCCAATGGAGATCCTGGACTCTCTTATGAAAGCAAGAATGATCCTTTGGTTCTCTCTATGGTATTTGTTGAAGAACTGCAGTTTTTAGAGGAACTTGTTGGTAAAATGGCAATCTTGGACTCTCTATGGATTCCTTCTTCTTTCAGAAGATTGGATGTCCAATATTCTCATAGATGTGTAGAAAAAAAGAGAAAACAACAACATAGAGTAGTACTGCAAAATAATTTAAGCAGAGACTAAATATATGTCCTGGTGTATAGTAAGTATATTGTGCTTACCAGAGCAAACCTCAATCCTATGAGGTAAGTGATCAGCAAGGTGTTAAAGATGGTGTTTAGGATGTTGCGAGAAATTCCTGGTCTTTTTTCATCAGAGGGAATGGTAATCCTGGACTCTCTTATTCGAGCAGGGATGGTCTTTTGGTTATCTCTTTATTGGTATCTTACAAAATGTCTTGAGTGACTTATATCAGAATGAAATCCTGGGCTCTCTGTGTATTTTCCTCTCTTTTGTTGGTGGGATGTCACGTGTCCTCATAAGAGATTAGTTAAAAAGTACAAGAAGCAGAGACAGAGACATAGTGTGATACCGTAAAATATGAAGAGCTATTTATTACAGATAAATAATAAATAATAAAAATGTGCTTACATTAAAAACCTTTCAAACTTTGTATGAGGTTAAAAATGGCATAGAAATACCCTGAAAGTCACTCTATGTTCAGGGATGTGCTGCACTTGAATGAGTTTTAAAACTGCAGAAACTGGTTATTAAGTTGCAGTAACATGGTGTTAAAACAGTGGCATTAAAGTTCAGCAGCAATTAAAAGATCTGTTGGATTCCAAATAAGGCAGCCGGTAATGTATTTTAGATTATGCCGTGGTTAGCATAAATGTGTGATCCACAAAGAATGAAGTGCAAGGATACAATGTAATATCTAATACAGTACCGGTAGTTTGACAAGAGGAATGAGGAATAAATAAATGTAGATGCCGATTTTAGCAGGACCTGTCAGCCCACTTTGTAGTAAAAAATCCTTACGCGTTTCGAAGTAATAACGATACTTCTTCTTCAGAGGAAAAAAGTGTACTGACAGGCTTCGGCATTTTCCCGGTTTAAAAAGGGACCGCAAAGTGGGCGTGAAATTCAGGCCTGCTAAGAAGAACGGCTAGACGAACGTGTGACGTCTACGTAATTACGTGTACGCCTGTAATTGGACACTAAGCTGGTTGCTATGGGAACTTTGGAACGCTACAGGGAATGTGTATGCTGTGAATCTTGCAGTGTGCTGAAGAGCTAACAATTACACCAAGGTATTGCAGCGGTGTTCCTTGTATTGGAAACATTTTTGCTGGGCTAGCTTCAGTATATCGAAGTATTTTGTTTGAATATTATCCTTGGAACCTAAGGTTTTGGATAATCACATTACATATTTGTGAAAACGGTCCCAAGATTAATATGCACTTAAAGGAAATAAATATCTGAAGTGAATATTGAAAAACAAAATACTGCTATTTGACCTGTCGTGTACTGAAGGCCCAAGTATTGCATCTGAGGACTAAAGCAGTGTTATTTGTTTAGTACTTAAATCCTGGGCTTGTTGATAAATATATGAGGGTCTATAAGTAAAATATTAGACTGGAATCATAAGGATTTTAGTAATCTGATTATTGATATGTTAAAACGGTCACAAGGTTAATATGTATGGAAAATACATGAGTTCTAAAAGATATATATGAAAAGACAAAAATATGCTAATCATAGTGTGAGATTAATTACAATGATTAGATAAAGGGTAGACTGTATAATGAATGTGTGTCTACTAGTCTCTGAGAGAAAAAAATTTTTTAGTGAGTATATGTAAATAAGGTCCTAGAGAATGGCTCCTGGCCCTTATAACGTAAGGCCACTGAACTCTCTGTTTAAGACTCTATGGGTTATTGGTCATAGTGGAGAAAGGAATGGGAATTGCTTGTGGTCCCAGTCTGTCTTGGGTTCTGGGACCCTTTGGATATGCCACTTTAAGTGTAATACTACTTATTAGTCGTCTAATTTAGTGTCTATGGCAATGGAGAAGATGAAAATATGTATTTGTGTACATTTGTTTATAAAAGATGTTTATTATTCTATGAGGAATGAATTTTACTAAAAAGACAGACTATTTAGAGGAAGGCTGCGAGATCTATGTCCTCGTTTAGCCCCATAGGGGTCATGGTACCCATATTGTGTATCCAGTATGTTTCTTGTTGGCGTAGTTTTAGGAACCTGTCTCCTCCTCTTTTGGGAACTGATACTTGTTCTAAGATCGTTCCTTTTAATAATGTTTGGTCTTGATTATGAATTTTTTTGAAATGTCGAGAGACACTATGTCCTTTATAGCCAGCCTCTATGTTTTTCAAATGTTCTAATAGTCGTACCTTATATGGGCGTTTCGTGCGGCCTATATATTGTAGTTTACACGGGCATTCGAGAAGGTAAACCACAAAGGTACTTTTGCAGTTGGTTAAAGTGTTAACTTCGCAGGTTTTGTTAGGATATGTTTTCGAATTTATTATTTTAGTGGGTTTTTTTCCTTCATAGGCATGCTCACAGCCTTTGCAATTTGCCCTATTGCATTTGAAAAATCCCTTAGTATTAGAGGTTAGCCAGTTGGTTTTGGACTGTGTTGTTTTCAGTTGACTGGGCGCTAGGATTTGTTTTAAACATTTATTTTTCTGAACGTAATTTTAGGTGCTTTGCCTATACTGTATATTTTTTGAGTATTTTTTTAATTTCAGGGGCTGCTTCGTTGTAGGTAGTTACCATTCCTAGTTTTTTGTTGTTATTCTCAGTGGATTTTTGACCTTTTTCTTTTTCTTTATTTGTAATGAGAAGTTGTTTTCTATCTAATTTTTGAACCTTTTTAAAAGAATTATCTATTAGTTTTTTAGGATAGCTTTTTTCTACTAGTTTTTCTTTAAGTAATTTGGCTTCTTTAATGAAGTCTTTGTCTTTTGTACAATTTCTTTTGAGCCGCTGGAATTGTCCGTATGGGATATTTTGAATCCAGGGCTTATAGTGGCCGCTATCTGCACGAAGATACCCATTGCAATCAGTGCTTTTTCGGTATAATTTAGTGCATATATCGGTATTTTCGTGAAATAGAGTCAAATCTAGAAACTCTATGGACTCCTGTTCAATTTTTGATGTGAATTGAAGGTTAAAAGTATTGGTATTTATGTGTTGAATAAATTTTGTGATGGTTGTTTCATCCCCTTCCCAGATTAGTACAATATCGTCAATATACCTGCCCCACCAGATGATATTTTTGTCAAAGGGATTATTGCAGTATATGTACGAATCTTCCCAGAGACCCATATATAGATTGGCGTAGCTGGGTGCCATGTAGTCCAAAACAAACTGGCTAACCTCTAATACTAAGGGATTTTTCAAATGCAATAGGGCAAATTGCAAAGGCTGTGAGCATGCCTATGAAGGAAAAAAACCCACTAAAATAATAACTTCGAAAACATATCCTAACAAAACCTGCGAAGTTAACACTTTAACCAACTGCAAAAGTACCTTTGTGGTTTACCTTCTCGAATGCCCGTGTAAACTACAATATATAGGCCGCACAAAACGCCCATATAAGGTACGACTATTAGAACATTTGAAAAACATAGAGGCTGGCTATAAAAGACATAGTGTCTCTCGACATTTCAAAAAAATTCATAATCAAGACCAAACATTATTAAAAGGAACGATCTTAGAACAAGTATCAGTTCCCAAAAGAGGAGGAGACAGGTTCCTAAAACTACGCCAACAAGAAACATACTGGATACACAATATGGGTACCATGACCCCTATGGGGCTAAACGAGGACATAGATCTCACAGCCTTCCTCTAAATAGTCTGTCTTTTTAGTAAAATTCATTCCTCATAGAATAATAAACATCTTTTATAAACAAATGTACACAAATACATATTTTCATCTTCTCCATTGCCATAGACACTAAATTAGATGACTAATAAGTAGTATTACACTTAAAGTGGCATATCCAAAGGGTCCCAGAACCCAAGACAGACTGGGACCACAAGCAATTCCCATTCCTTTCTCCACTATGACCAATAACCCATAGAGTCTTAAACAGAGAGTTCAGTGGCCTTACGTTATAAGGGCCAGGAGCCATTCTCTAGGACCTTATTTACATATACTCACTAAAAAAAAATTTTCTCTCAGAGACTAGTAGACACACATTCATTATACAGTCTACCCATTATCTAATCATTGTAATTAATCTCACACTATGATTAGCATATTTTTGTCTTTTCATATATATCTTTTAGAACTCATGTATTTTCCATACATATTAACCTTGTGACCGTTTTAACATATCAATAATCAGATTACTAAAATCCTTATGATTCCAGTCTAATATTTTACTTATAGACCCTCATATATTTATCAACAAGCCCAGGATTTAAGTACTAAACAAATAACACTGCTTTAGTCCTCAGATGCAATACTTGGCCCTTCAGTACACGACAGGTCAAATAGCAGTATTTTGTTTTTCAATATTCACTTCAGATATTTATTTCCTTTAAGTGCATATTAATCTTGGGACCGTTTTCACAAATATGTAATGTGATTATCCAAAACCTTAGGTTCCAAGGATAATATTCAAATGAAATACTTCGATATACTGAAGCTAGCCCAGCAAAAATGTTTCCAATACAAGGAACACCGCTGCAATACCTTGGTGTAATTGTTAGCTCTTCAGCACACTGCAAGATTCACAGCATACACATTCCCTGTAGCGTTCCAAAGTTCCCATAGCAACCAGCTTAGTGTCCAATTACAGGCGTACACGTAATTACGTAGACGTCACACGTTCGTCTAGCCGTTCTTCTTAGCAGGCCTGAATTTCACGCCCACTTTGCGGTCCCTTTTTAAACCGGGAAAATGCCGAAGCCTGTCAGTACACTTTTTTCCTCTGAAGAAGAAGTATCGTTATTACTTCGAAACGCGTAAGGATTTTTTACTACAAAGTGGGCTGACAGGTCCTGCTAAAATCGGCATCTACATTTATTTATTCCTCATTCCTCTTGTCAAACTACCGGTACTGTATTAGATATTACATTGTATCCTTGCACTTCATTCTTTGTGGATCACACATTTATGCTAACCACGGCATAATCTAAAATACATTACCGGCTGCCTTATTTGGAATCCAACAGATCTTTTAATTGCTGCTGAACTTTAATGCCACTGTTTTAACACCATGTTACTGCAACTTAATAACCAGTTTCTGCAGTTTTAAAACTCATTCAAGTGCAGCACATCCCTGAACATAGAGTGACTTTCAGGGTATTTCTATGCCATTTTTAACCTCATACAAAGTTTGAAAGGTTTTTAATGTAAGCACATTTTTATTATTTATTATTTATCTGTAATAAATAGCTCTTCATATTTTACGGTATCACACTATGTCTCTGTCTCTGCTTCTTGTACTTTTTAACTAATCTCTTATGAGGACACGTGACATCCCACCAACAAAAGAGAGGAAAATACACAGAGAGCCCAGGATTTCATTCTGATATAAGTCACTCAAGACATTTTGTAAGATACCAATAAAGAGAGAACCAAAAGACCATCCCTGCTCGAATAAGAGAGTCCAGGATTACCATTCCCTCTGATGAAAAAAGACCAGGAATTTCTCGCAACATCCTAAACACCATCTTTAACACCTTGCTGATCACTTACCTCATAGGATTGAGGTTTGCTCTGGTAAGCACAATATACTTACTATACACCAGGACATATATTTAGTCTCTGCTTAAATTATTTTGCAGTACTACTCTATGTTGTTGTTTTCTCTTTTTTTCTACACATCTATGAGAATATTGGACATCCAATCTTCTGAAAGAAGAAGGAATCCATAGAGAGTCCAAGATTGCCATTTTACCAACAAGTTCCTCTAAAAACTGCAGTTCTTCAACAAATACCATAGAGAGAACCAAAGGATCATTCTTGCTTTCATAAGAGAGTCCAGGATCTCCATTGGCAAGGAGCAACAGATACCAAGAGATTTCCACGGGAGCACACAGTTTCTAAGGGATCATCTATACTCCATTGCTGATTACTTACCTCATAGGATTGAGGTTGGCTCTGGTAAGCGCTATCACTTACCCTATACCAGAACTTTACTGGGAAAGAACTAACCTGTACCAACTGATTGGTTTTGAACTTTGTTTATGTATACACCACACAGTATATTAATACTATAATATCTATAATTGTCTAGCAGTGCGCCTATTTACTTTTGAGATAATTCTCTTTCGACCCACATATATATATATATATATATATATATATATATATATATATATATATATATATATATATATATATATAAAACTCATTGTGTAGTTCATTAACAAAACTAGACAGGCCCAGAGGCTTGTTTTCCCACAGAAAACCTCTGAATTACATTGTTTCCAATGCAGCAAAGGATTCTGGGTAAGATATGCAAATTAAGTACACAATGACACACTTTTTTACTTTAGTCTGTTTTTCAGCAGGTTCCCTTTATGCCAAAGTATCACTGTTCACACAGCTTATAATCTTAGCTAGGGTCAGTGCAGTGATTCATAACCATCCCAGGACAGACTGTTTCGTGGTTTTTGCCAATCATCAGCTGGGAGAAGGTTAGAATCACTGCTGGGTGAAGTTGATTCCAGGCAGAATACAACAACATTTAAAATTAGGGGGAGATAAAAGGCGAGTTTAAAATCCTCCACTACGCACAAAATATAGAAAAAATAACTCATTGTGTAGTTCATTAACAAATCTAGACAGGCCCAGAGGCTTGTTTTCCCACAGAAAACCTCTGAATTACATTGTTTCCAATGCAGCAAAGGATTCTGGGTAAGATATGCAAATTAAGTACACAATGACACACCTTTTTACTTCAGTCTGCTTTTCAGCAGGTTCCCTTTATGCCAAAGTATCGCTGTTCACACAGCTTATAAACTTAGCTAGGGTCAGTGCAGTGATTCATAACCATCCCAGGACAGACTGTTTTGTGGTTTTTGCCACTCATCAGCTTGGAGAAGGTTAGAATCACTGCTGGGTGAAGTTGATTCCAGGCAGAACACAACAACATTTTAAATGTTGTTGTATATATAAGTATATATATATATATATATATATATATATATATATATATATATATATATATATACACACACACACACAATTTATCATTTTCTATTACCATCTCAAAGTGTTTAATGTCTCTTTAAGTCTCTTAGTATTATATTGAAAATATAAAATAAAATGACCAATTTGCTGCATATCTTTTAGGTTTGTATGAATTTCTAATTAGAATACTTCTAAATTCTAACAAAGTTGGTCATTGCATCTCTGAAACATAAGTATGCATAAAACCTGATTTATTATTATTCTTAAGTTGTTTGTCACTGGCCAGACAAGCCCTGGTTATGCACAATTGGCTGAGCAGGGGGAGGGCTTGCAAAAGTAAAAAAAAAAACTTGTGCAATAAAAATGTGTGCAGCTTTAATGCTGGTGGACAGGTTTCCTGGCTGAGAATGTCCCCTTTCCATCAGATGATAAACTAAACCTTATCTGTGGAATTGTATACCATAGGGGTATTTGCAGTTACCCCTTTGTCCTTCTTCCATGCTGTTCTGTATGATTATACAGTGGTGCTGAGTCATATCTTATTCTGTAAATATTCTATACCTCAAGTTCTAGGGCTTAGAGAATAGATGATATTAAACTTAATCTAAATGATTTACCAGTGAAGACAGAGAAATTGACTGTTGTCTGCTGTTAAGCTGATTTGCAGTGGACAATGAAGATAGCATTACTGTATATACAATATAGCATCAAACTTTACATTTATTGATATTTCAGTACAGTTAAGATGAATACATGTTAAATGAGCTGAGAGAAGGAACAGATAATGTGTAGGGAAATGTATGTGCACTGCTATAACTATTTTATATTGGATAGTAAAACGTGTGCAATTACAAACAGCATGTTAGTTCATCTAGCCCCAGTACATATAACTTTTGTTAGCTTCCTAATAAATATCACTCACAAGTTTTACAAGAGTTACAGAAGAATTGCACGTTTGCACTTGATCTAATGTAGTTTCTATGATGTATGAGCTGGATATGGCAATGGTTTATGTGCCTGGGTTTACATTGTCTGTAGGTACTTTACAACACAATTTAAAGGTGTAAAATAAATTTACCTGAATTATGTATGTATGTGTGTGTATACATATATATATATATATATATATATATATATATATATATATATATATATATATATATATATATACATACGGTATATATATATATATATATATATATATATATATATATATATTTATTTATATGTGGATATATTTCTATACTGTATATATATATATATATATATATTTCTATACTGTATATATATATTTCTATACTATATATATATATATATATATATAAATATATATATATATATATATATATATATATATATATATATATATATATATCACACAGAGAAAACCCAGCACTTACTTACAAGCTCTCAGCTAAGATTTAAAAGCAAAAATGGAAAGGTTAGTCACCGCATCTGGCCAAATGGGACAAGCTCAGGTAACACGTCAAGGTCCTTTCCAATACCTGAGACCCTAAAACAGCCACACAATGCAAGCTTTCAAATCCAAACAAACTGAAAACAAGGGAAGGGTGCACAGGAATATGTAATCACCCTAGACATATACAAAACACGGAAGGGAACTGCACTCTCATACCGGACCGGGTACACATCCCATGACCCTGCAACATGCTCAGCCCTGGGGGCCACTGGCACTCACAGGAAGCTGTGCTGTCCCCAGAGCCACAAGTAGTTAACCCCAGACAGGTCTGGGTGCAAGAACCATAGGGAAAATTACAAAGCAAATTAATACAACACACAGAGAAAACCCAGCACTCACTTACAAGCTCTCAGCTAAGATTTAAAAGCAAAAATGGAAAGGTTAGTCACCGCATCTGGCCAAATGGGACAAGCTCAGGTAACACGTCAAGGTCCTTTCCAATACCTGAGACCTTAAAACAGCCACACAATGCAAGCTTTCAAATCCAAACAAACTGAAAACAAGAGAAGGGTGCACAGGAATATGTAATCACCCTAGACATATACAAAACACGGAAGGGAACTGCACTCTCATACCGGACCGGGTACACATCCCATGACCCTGCAACATGCTCAGCCCTGGGGGCCACTGGCACTCACAGGAAGCTGTGCTGTCCCCAGAGCCACAAGCAGTTAACCCCAGACAGGTCTGGGTGCAAGAACCATAGGGAAAATTACAAATCAAATTAATACAACACACAGAGAAAACCCAGCACTCACTTACAAGCTCTCAGCTAAGATTTAAAAGCAAAAATGGAAAGGTTAGTCACCGCATCTGTCAAAATGGGACAAGCTCAGGTACCACATCAAGGTCCTTTCCAATACCTGAGACCATAAAACAGCCACACAATGCAAGCTTTCAAATCCAAACAAACTGAAAACAAGGGAAGGGTGCACAGGAATATGTAATCACCCTAGACATATACAAAACACGGAAGGGAACTGCACTCTCATAACGGACCGGGTACACATCCCATGACCCTGCAACATGCTCAGCCCTGGGTGCCACTGGCACTCACAGGAAGCTGTGCTGTCCCCAGAGCCACAAGCAGTTAACCCCAGACAGGTCTGGGTGCAAGAACCATAGGTTGTAAGTGAGAGCTTGTAAGTGAGGGCTGGGTTTTCTCTGTGTGTTGTATTAATTTGTTTTGTAATTTTCCCTATGGTTCGTGCACCCAGACCTATCTGGGGTTAACTGCTTGTGGCTCTGGGGACAGCACAGCTTCCTGTGAGTGCCAGTGGCACCCAGGGCTGAGCATGTTGCAGGGTCATGGGATGTGTACCCGGTCCGGTATGAGAGTGCAGTTCCCTTCCGTGTTTTGTATATGTCTAGGGTGATTACATATTCCTGTGCACCCTTCCCTTGTTTTCAGTTTGTTTGGATTTGAAAGCTTGCATTGTGTGGCTGTTTTAGGGTCTCAGGTATTGGAAAGGACCTTGACGTGGTACCTGAGCTTGTCCCATTTGGCCAGATGCGGTGACTAACCTTTCCATTTTTGCTTTTAAATCTTAGCTGAGAGCTTGTAAGTGAGTGCTGGGTTTTCTCTGTGTGTTGTATTAATTTGATTTGTAATTTTCCCTATGGTTCTTGCACCCAGACCTGTCTGGGGTTAACTGCTTGTGGCTCTGGGGACAGCACAGATTCCTGTGAGTGCCAGTGGCCCCCAGGGCTGAGCATGTTGCAGGGTCATGGGATGTGTACCCGGTCCAGTATGAGAGTGCAGTTCCCTTCCGTGTTTTGTGTGTATATATATATATATATATATATATATATATATATATATATATATATATACATATACAGGGAGTGCAGAATTATTAGGCAAGTTGTATTTTTGAGGATTAATTTTATTATTGAACAACAACCATGTTCTCAATGAACCCAAAAAACTCATTAATATCAAAGCTGAATATTTTTGGAAGTAGTTTTTAGTTTGTTTTTAGTTTTAGCTATTTTAGGGGGATATCTGTGTGTGCAGGTGACTATTACTGTGCATAATTATTAGGCAACTTAACAAAAAAACAAATATATACCCATTTCAATTATTTATTTTTACCAGTGAAACCAATATAACATCTCAACATTCACAAATATACATTTCTGACATTCAAAAACAAAACAAAAACAAATCAGTGACCAATATAGCCACCTTTCTTTGCAAGGACACTCAAAAGCCTGCCATCCATGGATTCTGTCAGTGTTTTGATCTGTTCACCATCAACATTGCGTGCAGCAGCAACCACAGCCTCCCAGACACTGTTCAGAGAGGTGTACTGTTTTCCCTCCTTGTAAATCTCACATTTGATGATGGACCACAGGTTCTCAATGGGGCTCAGATCAGGTGAACAAGGAGGCCATGTCATTAGATTTTCTTCTTTTATACCCTTTCTTGCCAGCCACGCTGTGGAGTACTTGGACGCGTGTGATGGAGCATTGTCCTGCATGAAAATCATGTTTTTCTTGAAGGATGCAGACTTCTTCCTGTACCACTGCTTGAAGAAGGTGTCTTCCAGAAACTGGCAGTAGGACTGGGAGTTGAGCTTGACTCCATCCTCAACCCGAAAAGGCCCCACAAGCTCATCTTTGATGATACCAGCCCAAACCAGTACTCCACCTCCACCTTGCTGGCGTCTGAGTCGGACTGGAGCTCTCTGCCCTTTACCAATCCAGCCACGGGCCCATCCATCTGGCCCATCAAGACTCACTCTCATTTCATCAGTCCATAAAACCTTAGAAAAATCAGTCTTGAGATATTTCTTGGCCCAGTCTTGACGTTTCAGCTTGTGTGTCTTGTTCAGTGGTGGTCGTCTTTCAGCCTTTCTTACCTTGGCCATGTCTCTGAGTATTGCACACCTTGTGCTTTTGGGCACTCCAGTGATGTTGCAGCTCTGAAATATGGCCAAACTGGTGGCAAGTGGCATCTTGGCAGCTGCACGCTTGACTTTTCTCAGTTCATGGGCAGTTATTTTGCGCCTTGTTTTTTCCACACGCTTCTTGCGACCCTGTTGACTATTTTGAATTAAATGCTTGATTGTTCGATGATCACGCTTCAGAAGCTTTGCAATTTTAAGAGTGCTGCATCCCTCTGCAAGATATCTCACTATTTTTGACTTTTCTGAGCCTGTCAAGTCCTTCTTTTGACCCATTTTGCCAAAGGAAAGGAAGTTGCCTAATAATTATGCACACCTGATATATGGTGTTGATGTCATTAGACCACACCCCTTCTCATTACAGAGATGCACATCACCTAATATGCTTAATTGGTAGTAGGCTTTCGAGCCTATACAGCTTGGAGTAAGACAACATGCATAAAGAGGATGATGTGGTCAAAATACTCATTTGCCTAATGATTCTGCACTCCCTGTATATATATATATATATATATATATATATATATATATATATATATATATATATATATATATATATATATATATATATATATAAATTAACTCATGAAAATATATACTAAACCAATCATTGTGCATTTACTATATCCTATAATTATGAAATGAACAGAGTTTTTAAACTGTCTGCATCAACTTAACAAGACAGTCAGCAGTTTACTGGCATCAAAAATAAAAACTACCTAAGATCATATATAACATATGCGGATGTCTATTGTAATAATATTGTATTCTCATAACATATTTTTATTATATTGACTTTGCAATTTAATATGATGCATAATCTATACAGACAATCAGAGGGCGCCACAATAGTGTATTAGCTTTCTTCATGGCTAGACTTTAAAGGGACAGTATGCAACAATTTTCATATAACTGCATGTAATAGACACTACTAAAACAAAGATAATGCACAGATACTGATGTAAAAATCCAGTATAAAACCTTTTAAAAACTTACTGAGAAGCTCCAAGTTTAGCACGGTTGATGAGGTTAGGCTGGGACACCCAGTGAAAGGGGCTGGGAAAGCAGGAAGAGCAGACACTCCCCCTCCCCCCTCCTCCGCATATGAAAAGACAGATTACACAAACAAGAGCAGTAGGACTCTGTAGACCTGGGTCTACATCTGATATTTTGGGGCTTGGTTAAGAGTCTGAAAATCAGCACAACGTTATTAAAAATAAGAAAAACTAAACATTTTTACAAAAAACTCCCAGATGGGTTATATAACTGGATCATCTACAAAACATTTATGCAAAGAATAATCTAATGTACAATGTCCCTTTAAAGAAAAGATAGTAAACAACTCACAAACTTGCTGGGATTGCTAAATCAGTCTGTGTACTCACAGCATCTCAGTTTGCTTGCAACTGATACACAGTTTTCTTCCAATGTAGAGTGTATATGCCAAACGTTATCAGAATATGCAATTAATTGCTTTAAAACTTATAATTTGCTGCTTACCTAAAATTTCTAATTTTAACACGTCCATTATGTGTGTATGATTTGTTTAAAATCAATATTAAAATAAGCTCTACTACATATAAACCTTATGAACTTCATACACATATTATTTACTCAATTTTGCTAACAATGATATCAATGATGTAAATGATGTCTAAATACAAAACATAAAGGGCTAGGTTATAAGTGGAGCGCTAAATTGTCTCATGTTTGCGGGCGCGCGATAAATAACCACCCATTATAAGTGACTGGTTATTGTCATCGCAAGCTTGCGGTAGCAATTAGCGTTCGGAAAATTAACCAGAGATTAGATCTCTGGTAAATCTTCTAAAAGTGCCCCAAATGCCCTCAAAATAGAGGGCATTAAAGTTTTTTTATTAAAAAAAAATGTGGCATTTTTTAATAAAATATAACTGCACTAGGCAGTTTTGGAGCTTTAAAGTTTGTGTGAGTGAGGTGTTAGGAAAAAAACAGATGAATTTACATTGCGGTCTATGGGAACTGTGTGTTCCCAGTAAATATATATGTATATGTTTTTATACATATATATTTATGTTTTAATATGTGTATATTAACACATAAATATATATGTATATAATCATATACATTTATAAATTGCTGTGCTACTTACCCCCTTCGCAGTGTGAAGACTCCCATTGGAGACTATGGAAGCGAGCTCTCATTGCTGTGAACTTTCATTAGTAATCTGACCCTTACTCTGTATACAGATGTTTTGCGTGTGTAAATGTCGATACATGCTACATATATAGAATACTATTTTTTATTTTATTTTTTTCTCTACCTACAATGTAAACTGCTACTAATCGAGTTGCAGGCACTTTTTTAAATAGACTGTTTCCTATCTGCTAAAATAGTAAAATGTTATCTGTTGCAATGTTACAATTGCCCCATTTGACAAACCAGCAATAGAAAAATAAAATAACCATTTGGTAAACCACTTGCTAATCAGTCAGGAATACCCAGTCATAAAATCTTTCTAAACATTCATATTAACTAGTAAATATTTTTATGTTTAGAAAATAAAATAAAAATGTAAACAGAACACAGTACTTACGACAGAAATCAGATGTCCTCCAATTTACACACACACCGTTGAATCTGCAAATCTGGCTATAGACAGAAATGGCTTCACAAATATCCTCTCCGTGACAGCTTGCTTCCTCGCATACAGCAAAATATTTGCCAGGAGGAATTTTGTTATGGCATTCTTCAAATGTACTTGAAAGTAGAATATTGCATTGGGAGCTTGCAGCTTGTGTACAAACATCATCAAGTTTGGTTTCACAAGTTCTTCCGAGGCTGTCAACGACTGTCCATTCCTTTACAAATGTATTGCTGTCGGCAGTTATTGAACCATCTTTCAGCATAAAGTCATTTAGCGTATTCTGGTCACAGACACCTATACATAAGAAAACAGGAAGGTTATTGGCAATAATCATACAACTGGTGATATTTTTCAGCAATAAAAAAATATATGATTAGATAAATATTTAGCTTATGTTTGATTAAAATTGATTGTATAAATATTTCTGTGAATTAAAGTGACTGTCTACTTGACAATTGTTATTGTTAAAAAAGATAGGTAATCCCTTGATTACCCATTCACCAGTTTTGCATAACCAACATGGTTATTTTAATATTCTTTTTATCTCTGTGATTACCTTGTATCTAATACTCTGCAGACTGCCCCCTTATCTTATTTCATTGCTGACTCATGAATAGCTCCACAGGAGTAAGCACAATGTTATCTAATATGGCCCACATGAACTAGCAGTGCCTGGCTGTGAAAAGATAATAAAATGCACTGAGATAAGTAGCGTTCTGTAGTGGCTTAGAAACAGGCAGATATTTAGTGGTTTAGAGGTTATAGAGTATACTAATATAACAATGGTGGTTGTGCAAATCTGGGAATGGGTATTAAAAGCATTATCTATCTTTTTTTTTTTTTTTTTTTTTTAATTTGTAGTTTTTATTAGTTTTTTGTAACAAGAGAATAGGAGATAAAACAACTGTACGAGACAATCGTACAACAAATACAAATACACCAGGACATAAAAAGTAAGCAGTACAGTCATGACGTTAATACCTATTAAAAACGGATACCATCATTCCAAAAGGACGTAGAGTAACGTCGAGAGGGGGTGGTGGAGAAGGGGGGGAAGGGGGGAAGGGAGAGGAGTATGCTAAGAGGCCTTTAAGGGGAGGGAAGGGGTCATAGAAGGAGCCAGTTCAGATACACAAGGGTAAGGCCAGGCATTCTGCCAAAGTGATTGGGGGTGTACTTTCACCTAGGTGTCAAAGCTGGGGAGCCAGAGAGTGTTAAACCCATTTTTCCAATCGGACCATACTAGTTTGAAGAAATCAGTCCTACCAGAGGCATAATAAATGTTCTTCTCCATGGAGTATATGTAGGCCATAGTGGATATAATATCCGACCAGGCTGGGGGAGGGATCTTTTCCAAGATATCACTATATTAAGTTTAACTGCCGACAAAAGGTAAATACTAAGTGAACCATAATGTTTGGGCAATTTGCATGTGCCTAATCGAATAAAGCCGTCTCGGGTGTTCTAGGTAGGTTGATACCTAAGCTGGATAGCGTAGAGGAGCATTTGTTCCATACAGGTTTGAGTCTGGGGCAGCTCCACCAGATATGGATCATGTCCCCTATATGTGAGCAGTCTCTCCAACAGGTGGGGGAGGCTCCAGGGAACATCTTCGCGAGTCTAGCTGGGACGTAGTACCAATGCGTGAGTACCTTAATGTAGGTTTCAAGGATGGTAATGCAATGGAGGGTTTTCTTTGTCAATAAGAGCGTACGTTGCCACTCTGTGAGGGGTTTCGTGAAGTCTAACTTCCATTCCCATTTTAGGATATGTTGAGCTTTGTCAGCTGGGACAGCACCTTCCATAAGGGTGTAGTGTAGGGATAGTGGTTTGCCCAGCCTGAGCCCCTGTTGCCATCGAGCTTCCCAGATGGTGAGCTGCCGAGGCAAAGAGGGTTTGAAACCCCACCTTGACAAGAGGCTAATAACTCTTGAGTATTCAAACTTCATATACAGGGGTGTGGACGGAGAAACATCAAGTTAGTTGAAGGAGGAGAAGGTTATGGGAGGCGAGGTAGACCAAAGGTCCACCACTCTCGTGACACCCAGCCTAGCCCAAGCAATCGGGTGTGAATCAGGTAAACCAGACAAGAGGCCGGCTATGGAAGTAATTGGGGACGGGTGGGGGGCTACCTTAGGGCTATGTCGTAGACGGTCCCAGGCAGACAGGCATTCCCGAATAATCGGGTTAAAGGCGCCTAGGTTCCTTCTACAGTGAGGTGGTGTCCATATTAGGTCCCTCAGGGCAAGATTATGCGGTAGGGAGGCTTGTTCAATTGTCCTCCATTTGCAAACTGACTCCTTAACTCCCCATTGGGAGATATGGGTGAGCATAGCGGCATCCGCATACCTAAAAATAGAAGGGGAAGCGACCCCACTGTGTATTCTAGGGTATTGTAAAATGTTATGGGCAACTCTAGGGGGCTTACCCTGCCAAATGTATTTAGTACAAGCGCTCTGGAATTGTATGAGAAGGGTTCTGGGAACCCTGATTGGGAGACAGCGAAGGGCGTATGTAAATTTAGGAAGGTAGCTCATTTTTAGGGCCGCTATGCGCCCTAACCAAGAGACGCATTTGAACTTCCATCGCAAAGGCAGGGACCGTAGCTCGGTCAAAAGGGGTTTGAAGTTATCTTCATTAATTTGGGGGAGAGAGTTGGACAATTTAACACCAAGGTGAGAGATATACTTATGACTAGGGATAAACATATAATTTTCGCATAGGCTTCTGGAGACCTCCTCGGGGAACCCAGATGTAAATAATTCTGATTTTGAGTGGTTTAATTTATAGTACGACATGGTACTAAATGTCTCGAGGAGGGACAGGAGTCTCGGGATCTCGCTCAAGGGTCTGGAAAAGAACAAGGTAGTATCATCGGCGAAGAGGGCCACTTTGTGAACCGTACCGTGCAGGGTGATTCCCGAAATCTCTTTATCTGCCCTAATAGCTGCGGCCAAAGGCTCCATGGCTAGCGCAAACAGGATCGGGGAGAGGGGGCAACCCTGTCGGGTGCCATTGGAGATAGAGAAGGGGGTGGGGTTAAACCCCACTCCTCTTACTGAGGCTATTGGGGAGGAATATAGGGCCTTAATTGCAAGTAAAATTTGCGTGGGGAATTGGAAGTTTTCTAAGACCCGCCAGAGGTACTCCCATCTGACGCGGTCAAAGGCCTTCTCAGCATCGAGAGAAAGCACCGCAAGTGGTCTATCCAGTCTCTTGGCTTCTAGGACGATGTCAAGGAGCCTCCTGGTGTTGTCTGGGCCCTCTCTCCCTGGAATAAACCCAACTTGGTCCCGGTCAATAAGCGCTGGTAGCAACTTTGCTAACCGGTTAGCTAAGATTTTGGCGTAAATCTTAACGTCCGTATTGATGAGCGAAATGGGTCGGTAATTAGCGCAGAGGGTTTGGTCTTTATTGGGTTTAGGGATGGTAATGATGGAGGCCTCTAGAAATTCCTTATCAAATTTCCCTGCGGACATTGCCTTATTAAAGAATCTGGTAAGCATAGGGACGAGCTCCTCCAGGTACGTCTTGTAAAAAATAGCCGTAAATCCGTCTGGCCCGGGGGCTTTAAGGGACTTCAGCTTTTTAATGACCAACTTAACCTCTTGGCTAGTGATCGGGGTATCAATACACTCTATATGGTTTTTGTCAAGGGTGGGGAGTTTTAGGGATTGAAGGAATGAACTAATGTTTTCCGAGGGAGCTTTCCTGGGTGTAGCAGTGTCGCCTATATTGTAGAGCTTGGAGTAAAACTTATTGAACTGTCGGCCAATTTGGGAGGGGAGTCTAAAGGATTGTGTACCCTGTTTAATTTCGTGGATGCGGGTGGCACCTGCACATTGCCTAATTTTGTTTGCAAGTAAAGAGTCTGCTTTATTGCCTTTGGAGTACAGGAGTGTTTTAAACGGAGGAGATTAGATTGCGTCTTACGGAATTCCAGCTGGTAGATGTGCCGCCTAAGGTCTTCCACCTCATATTTGTGGGCTACAGGATCTGAGGTCCGTTGTTGGGTTTCAAGAACCCGCAGTCTACAGTGTGCCTGGGATAGGGAGAGACCTGCCTGCCTCCTGAGGTGAGCCTGCTTGCGGATGAAGAGGCCTCGGAGGGTAGCCTTAAACGCTCCCCATATTGTGTTCTTGCTAACATCTGGGGTATCATTAGTCTGGAGGGTGAAGCGGATCTCCTTCCTGATTTCCTCCCTAAATGGGACATCCGAAAGGAGATGGTGCGGCAGTCTCCAAGGGGCCCTGGTCTTGGTAGTGTGGCTGGAGTCTATGTCTAGGGTGACAAGGTCATGATCAGACCACGGGCAGGAGTGAATGCTCGCGGAGCGGATCAGATCCAGATCTGTGGGGTGGCAGAAAAAATAATCTAACCTAGAGTATGTAGCGTGTGGATGGGAGTAGTGGGTAAAGTCCTTGTCTAGAGGGTGTAGGGACCTCCAAATATCAAAGTAAGTAAACTGGCACATAAGTTCCCTGAATCTATGACAGGTGGGGTCATGGCTGGAGGGGGGTCTCTTCGGAGGGCTGGTTTTTCTATCTATCTTCCCATCCCACACCATATTTAGGTCACCTGCGAGGATTACCCTGCCCTGTTCAACTTTTTCCACATGTAGGAGAACTTTCCTGAGGTACCTAGGTTGGAGCGAGTTCGGAAGGTAGACCGAGACCAGAGTATATGTGACATGGTCTAGATTACAAATAAGAATGAGGTATCTGGCCTGAGGGTCTCTGAATATGAAGAGGGGCTCATAAGCCACTCTTTTGTGTATTAGGATGGCTACTCCTCTGGCTTTTTTAGTGAAGGAAGCCGCCTTGAATACTGGGTAATCTCTAGATGTGTGGAGGGGGGGAGTCCGCTAGTAGGTGCATCTCCTGGAGGAAGGCTACATCCGCCCCATGATGGCGTAGGGACCGGGACAGGAGGCATCTCTTGCCCACAGTATTAAGGCCTCTAACATTATGGGTGAGGAACCTGAGGGAGGCCATTTAGAAATCTTGTAAAAGGGTGGAGGGAAGGGTAGGGATCAAGGATTGGGTAGGGGGGATGGGGAATAGGGGGAAGCAAGTGGAAGTAGTCCACCTATGTGGGGCCATAGAATGCACAAAGATAAATATCAACCACCAGGACGCCCAATAGTGGCAGGAGTTAATTCTATTTTTTCAAAAATTGCAATATTTTTAGACAAAGTATTACAGCCCTATCTATTAGACACTTCTTCATATTTGAAAGACACTAATGACTTTCTTGCTAAACTAAAAGACATTGGACAAATTGGAGACAAATGCATATTGTATACATTAGACGTCACTAGCTTATATACATCAATCAAACACACCAGTGGCATTGAAGCAGTAACTAATACATTGAAAACCAATAACAAATACAACGAAGATGAAATACAATTCCTTATAGATCTATTATCGGTCATATTATACCACAATTATTTTTTATTTCAAGACACTTTTTTTCTACAAAAGCAAGGCACTGCAATGGGCTCCAGTGTAGCCCCAACATATGCCAATATTTTTATGTCCCACATAGAAGAGAAATTCATATATTCACATCCATTATTTTTAAAATATGGCGCAGCATGGTGGAGATTTGTGGATGACATATTTGGCATATGGTGGGGAGACACTGGTAGCCTACTGCAATTTGTTCAACATCTTAATACATCAGTAGCTGGTCTCAAATTTACACTCAACATGGAGGAAACAGGAGTTGCATTCTTAGATACTTTTGTATATAAAGAACAAGGCTTCTTAAAAACTGACTTATATGTGAAACCCACAGACAAAAATAAAGTATTACAATATAACAGTTTCCATTCAAAAAAAACAATAGAAGCAATACCCCAAGGTCAATTTAAAAGAGTAAAAAGAATAGTGACTGACGAAAAGAGATGTGACATAAGACTAAATGAAATGGCAGATAAATTTAAAAGAAGAGGGTACCCAGAAGAACTAATTACAAAACAGTTGGAATACTTTAAAAATAAGGAAACTAATAACACTAAAAAAACCAAAGAAAACAGAATGATATTTGTTACCCAATACAACTCCCTAGGAACAAAAATATCACACATCATAAATAGACACTGGCATATATTGAGAGACTGTAATCCCCAAGTGGAGGACTTCAAAAATATTCCTATGGTAGCTTATAAAAAGACCAAAAATTTGAGAGATGAACTAGTAAGAGCAGATATAGGTAGCAATAGGAAGACTTTACAAACAACATTGGGGTCTGATAATAGAGGGTGTTATGCCTGCCTTCATTGCAGTCACTGTAGTTCAATAATTAAAGGGAAAGATTTTCTTCACCCCATTAAGGGAACCAAATACCCTATAAAGAAATATCTAACATGTAGAAGCACATATGCTATTTATCTCATCAAATGTCCGTGTGCCAGGATTTATATAGGAGAAACGAGCAGGGAGGTAAGAACAAGAATCACTGAACACAAATCCAACATTAGAAACAAAAATATGGAGGCTCCTGTTTCCTGTCACTTCCTCTCCATGGGTCATAACATCAGTCAACTTAGATTTCAAGTTATTGAACAAGTTGACAGACCCAGGAGGGGAGGTGACAGAGACCAGATGCTCAAAAGAAGGGAGATGTTTTGGATAAATAGATTAAACACAATGATACCTGAAGGCTTAAATAAAGATTTTGAATGGTCATTATTTTTTTGACTATGATAGCATATACCTGTAGTAGCAAATTTGATTCTGATATTATAATGTGTATAGGTTTTAATTATATGTATATAAATTTGGTTTTAAATTTTCATGTGACAAACATACATAAACAATGAAGAGACTAACTCAAAACATAAGAATTTATAGTAAATTTCTTTAGATAATTTGTCACATGCAATTTTAAATTTTAACCACAAGATGGCACTATTGTGCAATCTGATAGAAATTGGACAGGTATAAAAGACACACCTGTATACTATTCAGTAGACATGATTAAGAACCTGGCATAGGTTTGAAACGTTGTTGATATGATGGACCCTGTAAGAAATGAATAAAGGTCTTTTTAAAATTCAACTGGTGGCTGGAAAAATACTTCTTCTTGGCCATAGAATGGGCACCAGAAATTGGGGGGAGTTAACCCTGCCTGAGAGGCAGAGGGACTAGTGCAAGTAGCCCCGCTCTTCTGCAAGAAAGAAACAAAGTAACTAAGTAAACATATAGATACTCGAACTCTAACTAGAGCTAATTACAATAAAATTAAACAGATAAACAAATAACAGTGCATGAAAATGACATTGGTATTGAAGTGCAGTTGAACATCCTCAAGTGGGTGAGGCTTGAGGCCTCAAAGTGTGGTTAGGGGGGTTGAGTTTTGGTCGCTTTGTTTTCTGTTCTTTAATGGACCATTCTGGAGCTGTGAGCCGCAATCTGGAGCGGACCTCCTGCTGGTTGTCGGGAGCGGCTTGGAGGCCCCAGTTAGCTAATAGAGTGACTCCCATAGAGGGTGAGGAGACTGTGTGGGTTTGGTTATCCTTGGTCACAATCAATTTAGTGGGGAATCCCCACCTGTATTTGATCCCTGCTTTCCTCAGCTGAGTAGTAATTGGGGCGTAGAGCTTTCGTTGTTGTAAAGTATGTGAGGAGAGGTCGGGTAATAGTTGGATATCCTTAAAATTATCAGGTAGAGTGGGTTTGCTATATGCTGCTTGCATCAACCAGTCTTTAAAGGTAAAGTGGTGGAAGCAGACGACCACATCTCTCGGCTTGTCTGATGATACTGAACGTGGCCTAAGAGCCCTGTGGGCCCTTTCCATAGCATGAATGTTGCCTTCCAGAGGGCCTAAGAATGCAGTGAAAAAGAGATGAGGTACTCCTGCAAGCCACCTGTGTTAACCGTCTCAGGGATGCCTCTGAACCTGATATTATTCCTCCTAGCTCTGTCCTCCACAGTTGGGAAATTTGTTCGGCCAGATTTTCTGCGTAGGCTAGAAGGTTCGAGTTGTCAGTAGCCAAATCATCTTGTTGTCATTCGAGAGAGTCAACTCTATCGCCTATTTCCTGAATTTCTTTTTTAAGTTCAGCTGAACTTCTCTGGATCTCTGTGGTGATAGATTTGGTCTGAGCTGTAAGAAGTTTCTGTAGAGTGCTTTCAGTAATGTAATGATTGAGATGTGCAACAGACTGAAAGCTTGACTGGGAACCCTCATCTTGAGATTCGGGGTCGCTAATGTCCTTGTTCACTGAGGTAGGCATCTTGCGTGGTTGGGAGAAATGGTCTTTTTTGAGGCCGCTTGGGACTTGGTATTTTTTCTGTCCGAGTGTGACATATTTGGCTATGTAGGGAGACCAAGGAATGGATCGGTAGGATGCAATGGAGGCCCGCCCTGACCACTTACACACAGAGGAGTCGTTAGACCACTGGGCTAATCACAAAGAAAAAAGAAAGAAGGATGCCTAGATTATCACATACGTTAGGCTTCAACACTTAGTTAGAGCATTTGTAGTAAATGTTACACTGTAAGAGCGGGGCCAGCACAGCCCTCGGTTTGAATTACACTAGGCACATAATATTAAACCTTTACATTAGGGATGGAGGAGGCCCAACGAGTGGACCGTGTGCTGATGATTGTGACGGTTCCCAAGAGCCCCCACGTGCCTCAGGGAGGGAGGATACGACCAGGAGGAAGGGAAAAAGGAGAGTGGAAGTGACCAACACAGGCGAGCTGGGCTGGAAAGGGGGAAGCGCGAGGGGGACCAAGGCAGCCAGTCTCGTACGGCGAGACTTGTAGATATACCCCTAGAAACAGGGTATAGGAAGGATGGTGAAAAATATATACTGATATTAGGTCAATACTGGATATTATAGGCCCTGCAGGTGGTTAATGTAACTTGGGGGGAATACCAGACTTAAGCAGGGGGGAGTCTTAGGCGGTTACACCTAATATGTGTATTTATCAATTTAGTATCTATGACCTCTACTACAGGGGGTACCTGAAAAGGAAAAGTGTGGTTAGGCAGGCAACACGACAAAATAATACTCCACTTTGGGTTGGAGGCCCAAAGACACAGATACTGATGCAGCAGCCAAAGATTGCAAACGAAATGATCAAGCTATTGCACTATAAGGTCCAGGTAGGGTAACAGAAGTAGTGGTTGTAGTAATATCTGTGCACCTGAGGCAGAAAGACAGGGCTCAGGAGTACCCACAGGGGGCTGTTAAGTTGTGGTATATGGAGTAGGTTTAAAGTCTCAGGGTGGTAAAGAAAATGTTGGTAATTCCACCTGCTAATTTTTTTTTTTATTTTTTTTTTTTAGAGAGAGCAAAGTCCACAGTTAGTGAGGGTCCAGTTGGGACCTGTGGCAAGCGTTCTGAAGCAAGTGGGGCAAATATGGAGCAAACCCAGGGTCAATCTAGGTGTACAGCACAGAAAAGGGTGCTATATTCTGCTTTCTTATTCCCTTCTGGGGACACCAGCAAGTGTACAGAGGGATCTGGTCACTGGGTATAATTAGATAAGAGATGCCTATGTGTAGGCGTGATTTTTAGCAGCTCTGTATAACTGCTGTAGTATATGACTGTTAGAGACTCCAAAGTCCAAGGAAGACAGGTGTAAATGAATTCTTGCTCAAGTAGAAGGAGCTGTTTAAACTGAAAATCACCCCTGTGCTCCTAGAGGTATTTGCAACAACGCTGGCTGTATGATAACTTGGCCTGCATAGATAGGGTCACTGCAAAATAGTGAAGGTAGAGAGGGGGGGGCTCTAGCCCTATTGACCCTGTGAGGCTGCAGATGGGCCTGTGGAGGTTAGATTGAATAGGTCTTTAGGCCCTTTAGATAGAGTGGTTGTGCATACCCAGATTTATGAATGCCCACAGGGCTAGCAGAAGGAGGGCAGGAGGGCTAGGCGAGCAACTAACGTATATAACCCCCAAACAGCAAGTGTAAGGATTCCAGTCCGCCTTTTCCAGTTACCTTTCAATCACATGGTCTCTATCTGTCTGCATTTAAGTCTTCACCTGACTGCAAACAGGTGCTTAGTTATTGCACTTGTAGCAGTTTGTAGCAGTCCTGCTATCCTTTGCTACTCAGTAGTATATCAAGCTCTCCTTGTGGATTACAAAGCTGTTTATACCATTGTCACCTGGAATTTACTTATCCTCTTACCTCTGGAGGATTATTTCACAGCGGACTTTCAATTTCCTCCTATTACCCACTGTTGCACTAAGGATATATAATATTTCATGCTTTGCCGTAATCAGCACTTTCCCTGCAGCTGCTTATAAGCCACACGCCTTTTCACTGGGACTCCGCTTCCCAGCTGTTCTACCCTTCTGACTTGCACTAAATCGGATGTGACTCCTACTGTTCTAATACATATTAGGAAACAAACCGTTTACCTCCTCCGTGACCGGAGCTTCAGTTTACGCTGCCGCTTGTGCCGCTGTCACTCATCGTGTCAGCTCCTCCTATCAGCTCTTACAGATCTCGGCACCGTAGCGGTCAAATGCAAAGGCTGTGAGTCTCATGTATTTACACTTGATCAGGTTAACGTTGTGAAGGGAAACCTAGCACCTAAGTCCTTCTGTTCTAAACCAGCCAACTTACCTTTTGGAAGAACTGTGCTAATCCACGCTGTTTACATTGTTCCCTACAATTCCTGTTTGCTAGTTTATAAAGGAGTAATTTGGAACTCTGCTTGCATTACAGAATCTTACTCTTATTCTGCTATCCGTTTCAAGAATAGAGTGAAATATAAAACTATTTCCTCCTGTGTAAAATATATTAACTTTATTTCACTTCATCAAACAGTCTATGCTAATTAATAGCCTGTTCAACTAAGTGATACATATACAATTCTCTTTAAGTCTGCAGCTGAGATCCTATATTTCTGCACTGCCAGGAAACAAACCTTATAGCAAGTGGTTAGGAAGGGGTCAACTCACCCACCCTCTGCGCTGATCTGAAGCGGTCCAGGTCCGGAATCCGTCGTCACAGATGCCGCCACCCCTGCAAATGATCTCTTGTTCAGGGACACAACAGGTCCGGAAGGTTGGAGGCTGGCGGGGCCGCAAGTGGCCAGGTAAGTGAGGCTCTAGGATCTCCCCGGGCAGGTTGCGCCACTACAGGGAATGGAGGCCGCAACCAAGATGGCGGATCTTCACGCCCTAGACCTTTTAGGCGCGCAGGGTCCCGGTGTGTCCGGGCAGCATTAGGGAGCTCACAGGATCCGGATCAGGCTATGTCACTCCAGGGGTGACTGGCAACAGAGCTGGGCAAGTGGTCCGTGGGCAAGGCACTCCTTCGGTAAGGCAGCACCAATATCAGTGCGATAGGCAAGGCAGTGAGGCTTGAGCTCCGTTCCTGGGAGTAATTAGTTAGCCAGTCCTCTGGAAGTAGGGTGGTGTTAGTCCTCTGCTCCGGAGCAGATCCCCGGCCCTCCGGAGCAAGCGGGAGGCACTGTGTAAGGATGGGACGGCAGCTAAGGTACAGCTAGGGCAGCTGCGATCCAAAATTCTCAGGAAAGCCCCCAATTTTTGTATGTGGGGTTAGAGGGTGGTGTTATGGGTCTGAGTGTGTCCAGGTACCCCCTGAAGTAGGTATTGATGCCCCCAAATATGGACAGTTAAGGGTTCAAACGCAGGAGCTCTCCTTTGGCACGTCTGGCTCTGCTGGCAGCTAACTCCCCCCCCCATTATCTATCTTTTTAAACAATAAAAAAAAAATCAAGTAGACTTTCCCTTTAAATTGAATTTAAGTCCTATTTAAAGTAGAAAACCACAGTTGAGCCAATCACACACATGCACCAATAACCAGAGGTTTTCTGCTTACAATTTGTAATGCTTTAATAGGATTTAAACAAATAGCTAGGAAGGATCAGTAATGCAAAAAAGATATTCTCTAACATAAAAAATGCCCCTTTAATTATGTCAGATGGTTGACCACAGGAAACCACAATTGTTATGATGTCATACACATGTGCAAGATTCTGTTTATGTTCAATATTTTATTCCTTATTAATTTTCTGGGTGTGAACAGTTCTGCATAAAAATCAAATACAATTAAAAAAGAAATATTTTCAGCACACATAATACATCCAGTTTTTACTAGTATATTTGTAAATTACTCCATAGGCCTGTTAAAAACCCAAATAAATAAAGAGTACAATGGCAAGAAGTTTATTGGAACATTTTATTAATATTTTGTCCTATGACTATTTGCTCTAGTTTCTGATATTTATTGAACTATTTCCTTTGTGGTATCATAATGGAAGAAATCTGAAACTTACAATTATTTGCTGAGTTTGAGGGAAGAGATTGGAACAGGAAAAATAGAGAATGTAGAGGAAAATAAGGTAGATTATGTGAATGCAAAAAATAAACTGTTATAAAAAAATACTTACCACACAATCCAGATGTCTTTGAAGCGAAAAATTTTGGATTAAGTTGAAGTGAAAATTCATTAATTGATGGAGTGAATGTAAAAATAAATCCAAGACTGGGAATTTGTATCTCATACATTGTGGCTCCGTAGACTGATACTTCAAATGCACTGCTTGAATAAGGTACAGATGTGACTTTTCCATTAACTAAAACCTGTTATTTATAAAGAAAAACATGATGATAATTTTAACTTAGTTATGGAAGTGCTAGGAAAGATCTAACTGAAATAAATATAGTTTTATTATTTTAAAAAACATTTTTATAATGTGGCAATCGTTTTTGTAACTTTTAAGAAATGTAAAAATCTAGTACTTTTTATTTAAAGGGACACAAAATCCAATTTTTTTCTTTCATACTTAAAGGGATACTAAACCCAAATTATTTCTTTTTAGGTTCAGAACCTGGGTTGCGCTTGCTGTTTGGATAGCTAAATGTATCCACCAATCAGCAAGCCCTATCCAGGGTACTGAACCAAAAAATGGGCAGGCTCCAAAGCTTTCATTCTTGCTTTTTCAAATAAAGATGCCAAGAGAATGAAGAAAAAATTGATAATAGAAATACATTAGAAAGTTGCTTAATCATGAAATAAAGTATTTGGGTTTACAATTCCTTTAGGATAGAGCATACAATTTGAAAACTATTTTGAAATTTAATTATTTTATCATATTTGCTTTGCTTTATTTCCTTGATATTTTGTCAAAGAAGCAGTAACTCACTACTGGGAGCGAGCTGAACACATTGGGTTACAAGATGCATACATGTATAGCCACCAATCATCAGCTTGCTGCCAGTAGTGCATTTCTGCTCCTGAGTCTACCTAGGTATGCATTTCAACAAAGGACAGCAAGAGAGTGAAGCAAATTAGATAATTAAAGTAAATTGGAAAGTTGTTAAAAAAGTGCATGCTAAATCATGAATATATATATATATATATATATACGTATATATATATATATATATATATATATATATATATATATATATATATATATATATATATATATATATATATATATATATATATATATATATTATACTGAGGTTGATCTTTAAAATGTGAACAATGCTTAATCTTTTTAGTGAATAGGTCCCATAGAAAAAAATATAGACATTGGAGGCATTGGAAAATAATTATCTCACATTCATACTTGAGCTGAGCTGGGTAATAAGCAGCCTAATATCTTGCTCCCATTACTATTGCTGGACAATATTAAGGGCTAGATTATAAGTGGAGCGCTAACTGTTTACATTACAAGTTGAAAGTAAACACGATCGCTTGAGCGCAATTGAAGTTAAATCTTGTCAGGTTAGTGCAACCTCAGAGCTCCGGTTAACTGTTTTGCGAAACAAAAAAGTGTCACTCACAAATAGCGTTACAACCTTGGCCATGTTTTCCTGGACACTTATGAGTTACACATGCTGCAGGGTGTGTAGAGGGCAATATGCAACTCAAAAGTGCACAAATAATGACCCTGGACAGCACTGTTCATGTTTCTCCCTGCACACCCTGCAGCATGTGTAACTCATAAGTGCCCAGAAAAACATGGCAGAGGGGCAACACAAGTCACAAAACTCATCAAAAATACATTACAAAGTACAATTACACTCATAACACTATATAATAAAAATTATTCAAAAATAGAGCTCAAAGATTTGAAGTCTCAGTTGTTAGGAAACAAAAAGGCTGCAAAGAACTTTAATATAGAGATACATACATATACATGTCTAAAGAAGTATATGTATGTACGTATATATATATATGTGTGTGTGTGTGTACATATGTACCTATATATTTATATGTGTTTATATGTATTTACAGACATATATACTCATATAAATGCATAAATACATATGTGCACATACATATACGTGTCTAAAGAAGTATATGTATGTATGTATATATATATATATATATATATGTGTGTGTGTGTACATATGTATTTATATGTGTTTATATGTATTTACAGACATATATACTCATATAAACGCACAAATACATATGTGCACATATATAGACATATATATAAGGGAATTGCTTCACATTTCCTAAACCTTACTGTGGTATTATTTCATGTAAAGCAGCATATTGTATCTGAGTGAGATTGCAAACAGGTGCTACTAATGCATAAGATATGAAGGCGCAGTTACATGTGGTCTGAGGTTTGCTATGTTTTCTTCATCAGCCACAATGTGTTATTGTGATTTGTGAGTATGAGCCTGGTTGTGGGTCAGATGTGGATTAATTACTAATCAGTGGTACAGGTGTATGGGTCTGTTATAAAGTCTGATGTGGAAATATAGCTGGCATTAAAGGGATATGAAACCCAAACGTTTTCATTTGTTGTTTAAACTGAGCATAGAATTAAAAAAAAATCCAAGTTTCCAATTTACTTCTATTATCAATGTTGCTTCCTTCCCATTTTATTGTTGAAGAGATACCTAGGTAGGCATCTGGAGCACTTCATGGCAGGAAATAGGGCTGCCATCTTGTGCTCTTGTAAATGGATAGCATTCTTTTAAAACTGCTGCCATATAGTGCTCCTAAAATGGGCAGGCTCCTAAGCTTACATCCCAGCTTTTCAACAAAAGATACCAAGGAAACAAAGAAAAATTGATAATAAAAGTAAATTAGAACATTGCTTAAAATTGCATGCTCTATATGAATCATGAAAGAAACATTTTGGGTTTCATATCCCTTTAAGTAGGTACAGAAGCATGAATCTGTTCTGTAGCCTGGGCAAGCAGAAAGTGTGAATAAGATGCTGGCGCATGTCTGTGGTTTGGTGCCAAATGGGCATATACATTTCATGTTACGCGTTTCATATTTTAAGATAGTATTTTTAGTATAAGTGAATAGAATATAAGAATAATGGGCTACAAGTGGATCACAATTGATAGCACAGGGAATGTTATCTGTTGCACGACCTTGTGTAAACAATAGCGCTCAGTCTGGTTTTATAAGCGGATGGTTAAGAATTTTATCCAATGCATCTTCAAGCTACTGAAACCATTTTAGGTTAGCCTATACTTTGAATGGATAGCATAGGAAGCAATGTTAGTGTGCTAATCACATTCTTATAAGTTAACTGATGTGTGTGCGTACAATGTAGTGTTTTTTAAATTAAATATTAAATATTTAAAGAGACATTACGGTCAAAATTGAAATGCACATAGATGAATGACATCTTTGTATAGTAACATATTTGCAAAATACGTGTATTGGCAAAAATGCTTCTAGTAAAAGTGTGAAGCATTGATAGATATTCTCAGTGCACCAGCATTTTAAATACTGCAGCTGCTGAGAGCACCAGTGGGGCTTGTATCATGTCAGCAATATTGATTTATTAGAATATGCTACAAGCACCTTAGGCTCTCCGAGCAAATGTTGTGTTTTAAATGCTGGTGCACAAAGCATACTTAAATACACTTTTGAAACAGCTATAGCTTTTATTAAAAGCCTTTTTGCTAATGCATGTATATTACAAAAATGCTTCTATTCAAAAATGAAACACATTTGTGCGGATTCCAATTTTGGCTGGAATGTCCCTTTAATATTATACAACAGAATTACTTGAAGAACTCCACTACTTTCATACTCTTAGCTTAATTGCTCCCTCGACTGTGCACCCTTATAGAAGTCTATTATATGAAGGATTTAGGAAAAAAATAAAATAAGTTTGGACTTCTAATATGAACGCAAAATAGAAGTCATATTGATTGCGCTTGAGCGATGTTAATGCAGAATTTTGCTGAACTTTTTTTTGTGCTCCTCTAGGCCAAAATATTTAAATGTTCTCCTTAAAAATAATTAAGAAATAAAATTCCATGGATGAATACCCCAATGAAATATTTTATGCACTAGGCTTTTAATATTGTTCTAGTATTTAATTTTAGAAAACCCAGTAGATCAAGAGCACATGTGTGTAATTAAATAACTTTTTCTTTTTTTATGAAAGGGGGTGCTTTTTGGAATAGAAGAGATATTCTTAAAAATCATCTACAGTTGGAAAAGACTCAGCAAGGATAAAATTATTATAATGAAATAAGCAATATATAAATGAAATAAGCAATACTGACAGAAACGCTTCTTCCTTTCACCATTTGAATTATATCATTTTCGCATTCAGCTTAAATCACCAAAGTTTCAGAAGCCAAACACAACAATACAATATTTGTCTAAGAAGTCACGGAGAACGAATATAAATTTGTACATATACTTGTAGGAACTGGCCATAATCCATTTAATCTAAGTTGCAATTATGAAGCACTGTTTTTCTTAACACTTTCCGAGGCTGTTTAAGATATTTTCTGCAATGCATCATTGTTCACTATAAATTGCTCACAGATTGCAGTAAGAATGCCAAAGGTTGCTTAGAAGTCAGCTAGCAATATGCATATATACGGTATATATATATATATATATATATATATATATATATATATATATATATATATATATATATATATATATATATATATATATATATATATATATATATATAAAACTATATATATATATATATATTTATATACTGTATATTTATATATAATTGCCATAAAAATGTCTAATTTCTAATAAGAATTAGCAAATAAATAATAATAAAAATGTTCTCAACTAAATAGAAGGTTTTCATACATTGGTCCCTAAATACTTAAATATATTACATTAAGTTATGCTTAATTTATGCTTCTAGATATGTGCTTTTTTATTATGGATGTACATTCCTTAATGAAACACAGATATTTGTCTCGCTCACACAATATAAAAATCTGAACGAATGCAGCACAAAAATAAAAAACAAAACAAATGAATGATGACAAAATTATCAGTATTCATTAGATTCCTTTAAAGGGGCATTAAAAAGATATAAAACCCTTTTATTTTATTTTTCTTTAATGATTCAGATGCAGTTTTAAGCAACATTGTCATTTCAATTTCTCTTTGTTCTTTTGGTATCTTTTTTGAAAAATCAGGAATGTAAGCATAGGAGCTGGCCCTTTTTGGTTCAGCACCTGGGGTAGTGCTTGCTGATTGGTGGCAGGAGTGGTACACAACTTTCCATTTTCCATTTTTCACACAGTATTGATTACACAAAATATATATAAAAAAATAATCAGTCAGCATATAATACAGAGTGATGCAGTCGCTGCAAAAATGTTCCTGATCTTTCATTAACAATTTTTTTTTTTAATTTTTTCTGTCATAGGATGTGAGGATACCTGCACTCCAAAATGGAAAGGTGGAGCTCACCATCTGTCAGCTTGAAGAGGTTAAAAAATGGGGAAAGGCTTTAAAGAGATCTGCATAAGAACAGCAATAGCATACTGAGTAGTAACCATGCTGCTACAGTTGTGCTAAGCAGTTTAATGTCCCTTTAATGGAGCTGCTTCTATCTCACAATTGTTAACATCTTCCCACATAGAAAAGTTCCACTTTCAAGAATATTGCCTAAAAAAATGCCGTCAAACACTAACAAAAAATAAATACATTCTCTAATATAAAAGTCCAAAATGCAGTAAAGAAAACTTTGAAAAAGTTAAAAATAAATAAAATAAAAATAAAAATGAGACAACCTTGCCAGGATTGAAAAAGCAAGAGTCGACCAACAAGACGAGATACTTTCAGAAGGGCAATTGTGTCTTATTAAATTATGCATGCTGATAGGGAAGTTAGGTGAAAAATCTGGACCATGCCTTGAGAATGCCCTAGAACACCCTAGAATTCCACAATAAGTACATCATTGGCATCTGGGATATTTCCCAAGACAAATATCACTCTGTCCAGCAAGACAAACCAATGTAAAATTATTTTACAATTAAACTAATTTACAGGACTCTTGGGTGGGGGAAGAGGTGTGCTGTGACTTTCTCTGACCTACACATAAATAGAACATACACAAGTAATGTAAAAGTATCACATTGAAGTTAACTGATTTATTACTGATTATAAAGGCGTAATGTGTCTGAATTTAAGTCTAAGATAGATAATGGTGGAAGGGTGTATGCTTAAAGTATGATAATATGGAAGTAAGAGAGGATTAATAAGGTATGATGGATCAAAAACACGTTAGATATTACAGGTATGATGGGTACCTATAGGAACAGGCACATTGGGCTCAAATTATCATATGCCGGTTGAATGAGATTTTTTTTTCCCATGCACTTGAAAACAACCAACAGGCAAAATTAGACAGAAACAACAGCCTGAAGGACCGTTCTACCAAAGGCTGCCTCAGAAGAAGGGAAAATATCAAAATGGTTTTAGTGAATGTACGCAAAGAAGACCAAGTAGCTGCCTTGCAAATACGATCAAAAGAGGATTCATTCTTGAAAGCTTAAGAAGTAGCTACTGATCTAGTAGAGTGGGCAGTAACCTGATTAGAAGGAGTCTGACTTGCCTTCAAGTAAGCTTCAGAAATCAAAAGCATTAACCAAGAAGCCAAAGAAACATCAGAAACATTCTGACCTCGATTGGAACCAAAAAAGTAAACAAACAAACTTGAAGTTTGTCTGAAATCCTTGGTAACATCAACATAATAAGTCCAGGCTCTAACCACATCCAGATTGTGAAGAATCACAATAAAAAGCAGAAAGCTCTTAACTCTTCTAACACAGCCAGAAGAAATAGGACTTTGCAGAGAAAAAAACTAGTCCACCTTATGTATAGGCTCAAATGGAGGAGCCTGCAAAACTTTCAGTAGTAGATTCAAGTTCCAAGGTTGAGAAATTGGTTTAATAACAGACATAATATGCACCTAAGCCTGAACAAAACCATCAATATCAGGAAGATTAGCAATTTCCTATTAAACAAAATAGAAAGAGTAGAAAGAACTTGTGGATAGATTTTTCTCCAAACTATCTTGTAAAAATTGCAAAATTCTAGGAATCCTGAAAGAATTCCATGAAAAACCATGATCAAGACACCTGAAAATAAAAGTTTTCCAAATGTTATAATACATTTTTCTGGTAAGTGGCTTCTGAGCCTTAATCAGGGTTTCAATAACAGACTCAGAGAAACCCTTATGCGTAAGAACTACCTGTTCAATCTCCATGCCATCAAGTTTAGAGATTTCAGATCCTGAAGGAAAAACAGACCTTGACAAAGAAGGTCTGGCCTTAGAGGAAGTGACCAATGAGGGCAACTAGACATCTGAACTAGATCCACAAACAAAACTCTGCAGGACCAAGCTGGAATAATTGGAATCGCTGACAAATTCTCCTGCCAAACATTGGAAATTACTCTTGGGAAGAAATACCAGAGGCCTGAAACACATAGGCCAGATGAAAGGACCATAGAGCTGAAGACCAAGTAGCTGCCTTGCAAATATGATCAAAAGATGATTCATTCTTGAAAGCTTAAGAAGTAGCTACTGATCTAGTAGAGTGGGCAGTAACCTGATTAGAAGGAGTCTGACTTGCCTTCAAGTAAGCTTCAGAAATCAAAAGCTTTAACCAAGAAGCCACAGAAACATCAGAAACATTCTAACCTCGTTTGGAACCAAAAAAGTGAACAAACAAACTTGAAGTTTGTCTGAAATCCTTGGTAACATCAACATAATACGTCCAGACTCTAACCACATCCAGATTGTGAAGAAGCCTTTCTGAAGAATTTTTAGGGATCAAGACACAAAGAAGGGACAACAATTTCCCTGCTTAGATTCTCTGAGGACACAACCTTAGGAAGAAAATAACATTTTCGCCTTAAAACTGCCTTATCCTGATGAAAAACCAAACAAGAAGAATCACAAGAAAAAGCAGAAAGCTCTTAACTCTTCTAACACAGCCAGAAGAAATGGGACTTTCCAGAGAAAAAAACATGTCCACCTTATGCATAGGCTCAAATGGAGGAACCTGCAAAACTTTCAGTAGTAGATTCAAGTTCCAAGGTTGAGAAATTGGTTTAATAACAGACATAATATGCACCTAAGCCTTAACAAAACCATCAATATCAGGAAGATTAGCAATTTCCTATTAAACAAAACAGAAAGAGTAGAAAGAACTGGCAGATATATTTTTCTCCAAACTATCTTGTAAAAATTGCAAAATTCTTGAAATCCTGAAAGAATTCCATGAAAAACCATGATCAAGACACCAGAAAATAAGTTTTCCAAATGTTATAATACATTTTTCTGGTAAGTGGCTTCTGAGCCTTAATCAGGGTTTCAATCACAGACTCAGAGAAACCCTTATGCGTAAGAACTACCTGTTCAATCTCCATGCCATAAAGTTTAGAGATTTCAGATCCTGAAGGAAAAACAGACCTTGACAAAGAAGGTCTGGCCTTAGAGGAAGAGACCAATGAGGGAAACTGGACATCTGAACCAGATCCACAAACCAAACCCTGGAGGACCAAGCTGGAATAATTGGAATCGCTGACAAATTCTCCTGCCTAACCTTGGAAATTACTCTTGGGAAGAAGTACCAGAGGCCTGAAACACATAGGCCAGCTGAAAGGACCATGGAGCTATCAGAGCATTCACAAACTCAGTCTGAGAATTTCATGACCCTGAAAAGTATATGGGAAGTTTGTTGTTCAACCGTGATTCCATCAGGTCTACCTCAGGGAGACTCAAAGATCTACAATCTGATTGAACACTTCAGATGAAGAGACCATTCACCTGGATGAAGAAATTAACAATGAGAAAATCTGCTTCACAATTGAACACTCCTGGGATGTGGACAGCTGAAATTAGACAGCAATTGGCATCTGCCAAAGAGAGAATTAAAAAAACTTCCATCATGGCTAAAGGACTGTGAGTCCCCCCCCCCCCTTGATGGTTGACATAAGCCACAGCTGTGACATTGTTTGGCTGGAACTGGAGAAAAGATTTTCCTTTCAGAAGGGGTCAGGCTTAAAGAGCTCTGGAAATTGCATGAAGTTCTAAGATGTTTTTAGGCAACCTTGCCTCCCAAGGAGCCCAAACTCCCTGTGCTGTCAGAGACCCCCAAACAACTCCCCCTCCTGAAAAAAACTTGCATCTGTAGTGATCACAGACCAAATAGGACAAGCAAAAAAAGTTTCCCACAAAATAGGCTGGAGATCTATCTACCAGGACAGAGTCTTGTTTTGAAATCTTGAAACATCCATAAAGGCGGAATGACTGCCAACATTTCAGACACTTTTGTTTTAATACATTTCTTAATGCCAGTAGCAATTTGAGCCCTATGCAAGCACTGATGCATGCACGTGTGAGCACACATGTAGCCAGGAAAACAAAAAGGTACTGAAGTTTCTTTAAAAATTTTAATGTTTACAAAAAACTATAATAACTAATACCCAGAATGTAAACCCAATGGAGAGCCCCTTATATATAGGGTGCAAATGAATATGATCCCAGGCTACATAAAATAACTATATAATATTGTCAGGTATAGGTCTAAAACGAGTGTTAAAATTAAATAAAAGACACTTACCATAAATACTCTCCTACTATGTGTAGTAGCAGGAAAAAACTATTCTGTAATGAAAACATATCAGCAGAGGATATGCTATAGGACAAGTCCATGCAGCATCTTTGAGAGGATAGTGACTTAAATTTTCATTGGAAAGAAAAAATAAGACACACACCATACTCCTTAAACTTCCCTCTTGACATACACTGCACTTGAGGGGAAATGGGCCTCAACTCCTTGCAACAAATAAATCATCTGCACATCACCATTCTTCACCTTCCTCCAACGGAGGCAGAGATAGAACTAACTACCATAGAGGTAGGAGGAGTTATATAAAGCACTTGCGGTTTTGCCTCCTCTAGTGATAGGGAAGGTAATTCACAGGAGTAATGGATAATGGACTTTTACCACCTTTATGAAAGAAATACATTTTTTGTCCGTGCACATGTATAATTAGTAGATTTTAAAGGAAAATAGCCACACATATGTGAAATCTGAGGAAAATGAGAAAGAGGGAGAGAAAATAGGAGAGGGAGTGCAAATCAGAAGTTGTGCAGTTGTGGATATTGATGATGAGTTAATTAGTTCTGTTAAAGGGACAGTCTAGTCAAAATTAAACGTTCATGATTCAGATCGGGCATGCAATTTTAAATAACTTTCCAATTTTCATTTATCATCAAATTTGCCTTGTTCTCTTGGTTCTTTGTTGAAAGATAAGCATAGGAAGGCTTCTTATCTCAGCTCATTTTGACATTGTTTTACAGCTAGACAGCGCTAGTTCATGTGTGCCATATAGATAACATTGTGCTCACACCCGTGCAGTTACCTAGGAGTTAATATACTTTTTACCTCTGATTACCTGGTTTTTAAGCCTCTGCAGACAGCCCCCTTATTTCAGTTCTTTTGACAGACTTACATTTTAACCAATCGGTGCTGACTCCTAGGTAACTCTGCGGCGTGAGCAATATGTCCATGTTGGTTACGCAAAACTGGTGAATGGGTAAAAAAGGGATTATCTATCTTTTTAAACAATAACAATTCTGGAGTAGACCGTCCCTTTAAAGCCGATGTGTGATTATTATTATTTTTTTCAATACTACTGAAGTTATAAAAAAAGTTTATGTGTCAAATTAAGATTGGGAAACACTGTTATGAATATTGAATGTGTTTCAGAGCACACGTTAGTATGGCAGATAATGATGGACAAACCACAGTATGGAATATTTTTTACGGTATGTGAACAAACACAAGGTATAAGTCAGTAATTTGCTAAATAAGAAAAGTATTGAATATAGTGTTAAATACCTGCTCCATGTTTTCTGAAATCTGTACCGAGTCTTGATCGTGCTTAATGTCTATTGATTTCATACATGTTTGATGTACTGCTGAGGCACATTTATCATTCTGAAGGATCACTTCAATATTTTGTTCTTTGTCATGAAACAGTACGTAGGAACAATTGCCGATGAGTTTAAAATCCAGTCCATCAAATGTAACAATATGTCTCGTTGAACTTCCCATACACATGCCTTAAAAATATAAATATATATATACAGTATATAAATAAATAACATTTTTCATGCATTCAAATATTCTCAGTCAACAATTAATTGATATAAGTGACTAAGCATTTTAATGTGAAATCATATTAACAGATTTTAGAGTCATAAAGTTGATACTTTTCAAGGCAGGGAAACAATTTGTAATATATATAAGAAAGCATTCTAAAATAACCCAACAACACTCAATGCTTTAAAATCCACTAATCTTAAGGGATAGTCAGTTAGAGCACACATTTTCAAACAACTTTTCAGTTCATATTCATTATTTAAATGTGCACACTCTTTTTAGATGCACACTCTCAGAAGAACCAAGTTTCACATTTTGTGATTGGCTGATGGTTATCACATGATGTAATGGGAAGAAAAATAAAACTAACTTGTCAAAAAAAATCTACTTCTCATGTGAAATTCAAACTAAGTGTTTTTGCGTTGTTTATTTATTATGTATTGGCTATGCTATTCTACTGTGTTGTGTGGTCCTTTTCTTATATTAAATAAATTGTGTTTACTTAATTGTCGTGATACATAATTTCTCACTAATGGTTTCTGTTCAGTGTACATTCTGTTAAACACTTACTGAAGTATTATTTTCTATTGGTTATGCTATTCTACTGTGTTGTGTGGTCCTTTTCTTATATCAAATAAATTGTATTTACTTAATTGTAGTGATACATAATTTCGCAAGAATGGTTTCTGTTCAGTGTACATTCTGTTAAACACTTACTGAAGTATTACTTTCCACATTGCTCTGTTTAGTGTTAACATATCACACCTCTTTGTCCCTTGACAATGAGCACTTTAAAGGTACATTAAACACAAAATAAATGCTAGATAGAATGATTAGAAAAGATTACCCTGAGAATAGCACATATATTTATGTTTTAAAGTTTCATTAGTTGCTTAAATAGTGACAAAATAAGTGTAAAGTTTTAATGTCTATAAAACAATAGGAGCTGCTATTTTGTAACTTAGGTTACTTTCTCTGCTGTGGCAAATTAAGGACAGTTATAAATAGGTCACTAGAGTGTGCAGCCAATGGCTGTGTGGAATAGAACACTGATCTGCACTTCCATTTCTAACAGGAACTGAAATGCTCACAATTTCGGAATGGAATTACAGGAAAAGGGGACAAAATAAATGATGGTATATTATAGAGGTTTATATATATATATATATATATATATATATATATATATATATATATATATTATAATTGCATTTTTAATGTCCGCCACCATCGGCAGTTGCGCACGCATTCTCAATGGAATGTTGGAATCCCGGTGGATTCCGAAAATGTCAGGGTAGTGAAAGAATCCACCCACATCAAGTATTAAAAAAAAAACTAACCGCCCGCATCAAGTATTAAAAAAAACAACTAACCGCCCGCATCAAGTATTAAAATAAATAACCACCGCCTGCACGAAATATAACAAAAAAAAAACTATTACACAAAGTATTGACACATACACAGCAAACCCCCACATTGGTAAATAATAAAGTAATTAACCCCTTAATCACTTAACCGTCAACCACCCACATCGGAATACACCAAATTACCTTATTAACCTCTAAAATGCGAAACCCCAACATCGCAATAAACCTAATTATCCTATTAAACCCTAAACCGCAAAACTCCCACATCGCAATAAACCTAATTAACTTATTAACCAAAACCCACAACGCAAATAACTATTTAAATAACTAAGTACCCTAACCTAACACCCCCTAACCTAACATCCCCTTAAATTAACCCAAATTACCTAAACTAATAAATTCTAAAGTTACAAAAAATAAAAAAAATAAGTTTACAAAAAAAAGGCTAACATTACTGAAAATAAAAAATCAAATTACCAAATTTAACAAAATTAAATCTAATCCCTATGAAAATAAAAAGCCCTCCCAAAATAAAAGCACCCCCTACTCTAATAATAAACTACCAGTAGCCCTGAAAAGTGCTTTTTGCAGGGCATTGCCCCAAGTTAATCAGCTCTTTTACAAAAAATACACAAAGTCCCACCTAACAGTAAACCCCCACCCCCCCCCAAAATAAAAGAACCTAACACTAAAAAGCCTAAACCACCCATTTCCCTGAAAAGGGCATTTGTTTGGGCATTGCCCTTAAAAGGGCATTTAGCTCTTTTACTGCCCATCCCTAATCTAAATAAAACAAACCCCCCCCCAAAAAAAACCTTAAAAAAACCTAAGTCTAACCCCCAGGTTGCTACTCACCATTTCTGAAGTCCGGCGGAGAAGGTCCTGTTCCAGACGGTGAAGTCTTCTTCCAAGCGCGACCTCTTCCTCTACCAGGAACATCCTGCACGGAGTGGAGCTGAAGACTGAAGACCGATGACTGCGGAGCTGAAGACCGGCGACCCTGGAACTGAAGACCGGCAACCGCGGAGCCATGGAGTGTGGAGGATCCTCTTCGTACGATCTCCGCCGTACACTGAATAGTGAATTCAGGGTACGCGATTAAAGATGGCGTCCCTTGAATTCCTATTGACTGATTTGATTCTTCCAATTCAAATCAGCCAATAGGATGAGCGCTACTCAAATCCTATTGGCTGTTCAAATCAGCCAATAGGATGACAGCAAGTGAAATTCTATTGGCTGATTTGAATAGCCAATAGAATTTCACTTGCTCTCGTTGTGGGAAATATTCTTAAAGTAGATATAATTTAATGAGAAGAAATTTTGTATTTATTTAGGAGAGTCGTTTGTCCAAATAGAGTGTGGCTATATCTGTAGTTTATTATATAGAAAATATTTTTGATATATTTAAGACAGTAGTCCATTATAATTATAGTATTGCTACACCTGTAGCTTAAATATTTATTTAAAAGAAGATTTGCAAAATAGGTTGTTTCTACATCTGTAGTTTAAAAAATAATTAGACTGCCCTCTGGGCAGGCTTAACGACTAGTATATATATATATATATATATATATATATATATATATATATGTATATATATATATATATATATATATATATATATATATATCATTTATCATTTTATATTACCATCTCAAAGTGTTTAATGTTCCTTTAAGGGAAATTCAGTGTATAACATAATGAAAACTCTTCAAGTAATATAGGTAAATATAGTTCTGCCACACCCTACATGGTTTAAATTTTCCGGCATGAATAGGCCAGTTGTCATCTTCCTGTGGGTGGTACGGCCAATCATATGATGTACCTCCCACCCCATACAAAGTAATTATAGAGTGGTTTCACACTCTGTCATGCCTTCTCTAACTGCAACATCATACCCAGAACCCTTAGCTGCAGTGGAAGCACTGTGTGTGGAGGAAAACTGAGTAAACAATACTCTGGGCTTTTATGGATATATAAATGTGCTCTGCAATGAATTATTTTTGCTCAGCCATCTAACAAAAGGATTCAAGCAGAAGCAATGAGCCATGAACTGTTTTATTCCAGAAACAAAAATATAGTGTAACTTGGCAATGAACTAAAGTGTGTTTAAATTATTTGGCAAACCACCATTGCTAGTTTTTAGCAATAAATGCTTTCAAGTGGGCTAAAACACACAAATATATCTAGCAAGGAACCTAACCACAATTTATATCTAAAACATAGTTCTGGTAGATTTAATCAATTAACTTTATTTTTTTGTTAATGCAAAGTGACATACAGAGTCAACAAAGGAATTCAGCCAAACCAAAAAGGGTTACCGATAATAATTCACTCAACATGTATCAAAATCTCTTCATGACATACAACATACCAGGGGTATATATAAACACATCACTATATATGTACTATTATAAAATACATTTTTTTATGGTACAAACATCTTTGACAATAGACTCTTATTTATCAAAGAGTGAATAGCTTAAAACGATTGAGATCATGATAATTTAATGGTATGTTCCTATAAGATAAAATATCACATAGAAATGTTGTTTAAATTACTACACTTTCAAAATAAAGAACTATTAAATATGAATTGCTTTTACAAGCCTTGCTGCATTTTTTTTGTATACGTCTTGTTGTTAATTCTTTTTATTTCAGTTTCTAAATATTGTTCATTGTATTTCTCATCATAAACTACACAATTTATTACAAAAGAATTATAGGCAGCCCGATTTAATAAAGAGGCATTTTAACTAGAATCATCCTGCTTTGCTGACATGATGAAGTGTGTTATGATTGTGTCTAAGAAAATTCAGTAGAATGTATTTGAAAAGGGGTTGATTCATTGACATCACTGATATGAAGAATGTCATCAACTAAAGTATTGTAGATTATGCCAAGAATATTGAATAAGTCTTTGTCCAAATAAAGCTTGGATTATTTCACAGAATTAAAAGCGTTGTTTTTAGCTAGTAGGATAATTTATTCCTTAGAGCTAGAATGGCATGATGAGATTTCAAATACTTTTAAGTAGTTTGAAATAGGGTATTCTATACTTTTAAATCATTGTCATAGTTTATATTGTATCCTACAGCAGATATTCTTAACTTTAATTGGTGATACATAATGACAATTTAAGGATTTAATGTGGAAATGGCATGCAACATAGCAGCATCTCTGAAAAATTAGAAGCAACATTTCATTATCTATGAAGTGTCAAGTTTCAAAAAATCCCTGAGCTAGCCACCATTTGCAATGCTATAGAAATGATGGAAGTATTCTAAATAGTTTAAAGGGAATGCATGTCAAATATAAACTTCCATGGTTCCGACAGAGTATGCAAATTAAAGATAATTTTCAAATTTACTTGTAATATCACATTTGTTTTGTTCTCTTGGTATGCTTTGTGGATAAGCATGCCTAGATCAGCAGCAATGCACTACTAAGAGCTGTTTGGTGATTGGTGACTATGCATATATGCCACTTGTCATTGGCTCAACAGATGCGTTCTGCTAGGTCCCTACAGTGCATTGTTGATCTGGAGCTAATTTTACCCTTGTGTTTAACCCCTTTTAGTTAAACTCATAGTTCTATTTATTTTCTTTTTGCACTCGTATGTGTCCTTATTATTTCAAATGTGACATTTTAATAGGAATGTGATTTAAGGATATTGCTTTTTTTAACAGATCTGAGTCTGAGACTGTGCCGCCAGATAACCCATTCATGTATAGGAAAAGCTATAGAATCTGGACAGCAATTTAGACAAAAGGTTTTACTGAATTGCCCCTTTTTACATTAAAATGACAATACTGGCTCCAAGTCTTAATTCTTAAAGGGACAGTAAACATTGGAATAGATGTTACATAATGTTGCCAACAGCTTTACCCAGTGCGGGAGCTCACTACATTTATCTGGACAGTGAGATCGGGTCCTCTATGATTAGACAGTTAGCCTGTGATGTGTTTTTTTGTTTGTTTGTTTTTTAATAAAAAGCCGAGCACCAAAGAGGATGGCATCTTTTTAACAGGTTAGATTATTCCCTTTGTTACATAATTCTGCACATGGAACTATGTAACATTTATTCCAATGTTCACAGTCTTTTTAAAGAAGCTTTCTAAAGAAACTTTATTTAAAAAAACAAACTATAAAGAACCACAACATAATGTAATCCCTTACAATAAACCTAAAATAATTTAAAATACTTTTCTTCCATGAGCCCCGCTACATTCCTATGATCTCACAGAATCATTAGACAAGAGACAGTAGCATACTTTGTGCTGTTTTGTCATCCCAGGCTGATTTAATTTCATTCAGCTTACATTAATTAAAATGGCAATTACCAGAATTACTGCAAAGGATGGTGATGTCACTAAAGCAAACTGAAACCAAGACACAGAAAGCTTCTAAACCCATCATCCTCCTCCATATCATATAATCTCATTAAGTACAGCTATAGGATGGTAAGAAAGAAAGGCAATATAGCTAGATAGATTGGTGATAGGATAAAAGATGGCCTGACAGAAACACATGTATTTAGATAGATAGAAAATAGATAGACAAATGATTGATAGACAGACAGAAAGATATATAGATAGATATATACTAGATAGATGATAAATAGACATATTATAGATAATAAAGGATACATAGATAAATTATAGATTATAGATAGATAGATAGATAGATAGATATATAGATATATTATAGATAATAGATAGAGGATAGATTGATAAATAAATTATAGATGATAGATAGATAGATGATAGATAGAAATGTTATACATAATAGATAGAGGATAGATAGACAAATGATAGATTATACATAGATAGATGATAGATAGATAGATAGATAGATAGATAGATAGATAGATTAAATGTATAACTTACATGGGCATGCCCAGCGACACCCACAGGTTTCCTCAATTTTAATTGCAGCAAAGTTATTGTGACAAGTAGGCTTTGGGATCTTCTCACAGTTTATTTTATGACTCTCCAGTATAGTTTTTCCATCTGATAAACAGGTCACACTGTGACATTTATCTGAGAGGGTCCACTTGTCACCAGGCTACAATATGATTGCAATAAATGTTAATGTTACACACAACAATAATATTAGAACATATACAGATTATTCACTCAGTTTTCAATTTACAAAAAAAACACTTGTTTTGTGTGAATCAGGGACATACTCTAAATTTGTTGTGCCATCCATTTGATGGGTTGATTTGATTGGCTACATATGGCACTGATGGTGCATTTACATCTCCACCTAATGAAGCAGAAAAAAACATGCCCCACAAACATTGCACCCCATAACTACAGATATCATTGTAAAAAAAATATAAATATTTCTCAATACTGAGAAAAATGTGAGTTTAAGCCACACTGTTAATAACCTGGCAAATACACATTATATTTAAAGGGACATGAAACACACAATTCAGGTAGATCATACAGTTTTAAACAACTTTCCAATTTACTTCTATTATCTAATTTGCTTCATTCTCCTGGTATCTTTTGTTGAAGAAGCAGCAATGAACTACTGGGAGCTAGCTGAAAGCCAATGACAAGAGACATATATGAGCAGCCACCAGTCAGCAGCTTCTGTACTGTTCAACAAAGGATACAAAGAGAACTAAACAAATTAGATAATATAAATAAATTGGAAAGTTATTTAAAATGTTGTACTCTATCTGAATCATGAAAGGTCTATACTGCTTAGCTAACAATTCTGTCTCTTGTTCATGCAGTTTGTTTAGACTTATACAAATGATTATTGGCTAATAAAATCAGCATGTGATAACACTTTCAGCTGAATCTCACTTTAGACAAGTGAAGTGACTTTATATCCAGGACTGCTGTGTGTAAGTTTTCTAGCAATTTGTCAACACTGTTTTCTAATAACTCCAATTATATTACTGACCTGTTCTTTCAGCTGCTATATTATTACCAAACAGTTCGATTACGAGTTTTGCATTATGAGTGGCTCGGTACTAACTTGCAAGTTATTGCCACCGCTCACCTTTAATAGCGCTCCTAATAAAAGTTTTCAAAAACCCGGTAATATGGCTGCATTGAGCTCCATACCACACACAAATATAAGCGCTGCTTTGAGCTGCTTTGACATGCTCGTGCACAATTTCCCCATAGACATCAATGGGGAGAGCCGGCTAGAAAAAAGCCTAACACTTGCAATCACGGAGCGTAAAGCTCCGTAATGTAGCCCCATTGATGTCTATGAGGAAAGAAAATGTATGTTTACACCTAACACCCTAACATAAACCCTGAGTCTAAACACCACTAATCTGTTGCCCCCAACATCGCCGACACCTACATTACACTTATTAACCCCTAATCTGCCACCCCCAATGTCGCCGCCACCTACCTACACTAATTATCCCCTAATCTGCCACCCCAATGTCGCCGCCACTTACATAAATTTATTAACCCCTAATCTGCCGCACCCAACGTCGCCGCCACCACTATACTAAAGTTATTAACCCACTAAACTTCTGGCCTCCCACATCACTAACACTAAATAAATATATTAAACCCTAAACCTAACCCTAAGTCTAACCCTAACACCCCCTAACTTTAATATAATTAAAATAAATCTAAATAAAACTTACTATTATTACCTAAATAATACCTATTTAAGACTAAATACGTACCTGTAAAATAAAACCTAAGATAGCTACAATATAACTAATAGTTACATTAGTTATATTGTAGGTTATATTTTTATTTCACAGCTAAGTTTGTATTTATTTTTACTAGGTAGACTAGTTAGTAAAATAGTTATTAACTATTTACTAGCTATCTAGTTAAAATAAATTCAAATTTACCTGTAAAATAAAACCTAACCTGCCTCACACTAACACCTAACATTACAATAAAATTAAATAAACTAAATAAAAAAAAATACATTTATCTAAATTACAAAAAATAATAAACACTAAATTACACAAAATAAAAAAAGAAATTATCAAAAATTAAAACGAATTACTCCTAATCTAATAGCCTTATCAAAATAAAAAAGCCCCCCAAAATAAAAAAAACCCTAGCCTACACTAAAGTGCGAAAAGCCCTTAAAAGGGCCTTTTGCGGGGCATTGCCCCAAATAAATCAGCTCTTTGACCTATAAAAAAAAATATAATCAGCCCCCAACAGTAAAACCCACCACCCACACAACCAACCCCCCAACTAAAAACCTACCTAAAATGCTAAGCTCCCTATTGCCCTGAAAAGGGAATTTGGATGGGTATTGCCCTTAAAAGGGCATTTAGCTATTTTAAGGTGCCCAAAGTCCCTAATCTAAAAATAAAACCTAACCAATAAACCCTTAAAAAAACCTAACACTAACCCCTGAAGATCCACTTACAGGTTTTGAAGAAAGGACATCCATCCTCATCCAGCCGGGAGAAGTCTTCATTCAAGCAGCAAAAAGTCCTCCTCCAGGCAGAAGTCTTCATCCAGACGGCATCTTCTATCTTCATCCTTCCAACGCGGAGCGGCTCCATCTTCAAGACATCCGGCGCAGAGCATCCTCTTCATACGGTTCCAGCCGTACACTGAAGGTTCTCTTTAAGGGACATCATCCAAGATGGTGTTCCTTGGATTCCGATTGGCTGATAGAATTCAGCCAATCGGAATTAAAGGGTAAAAAATCCTATTGGCTGATTCAATCAGCCAAAAGGATTGAGCTCACATCCAATAGAATGCGAGCTCAATCCTATTGGTTGATTGGATCAGCCAATAGGATTAAAGCTCAATCCTATTGGCTTTTTGAATCAGCCAATAGGATTTTTTACCCTTTAATTCTGATTGGCTGATAGAATTCTATCAGCCAATTGGAATTCAAATGACGCCATCTTGGATGACGTCCCTGTGAAATAAAAATAAAACCTAAATAAAAAACAAACTTACCTGTGAAATAAAAATAAAATATAAGATAGCTACAATGTAACTATTAGTTATATTGTAGCTAGCTTAGGTTTTATTTTACACATATTTATTTATTTTTAAATAGGAATAATTTAGGTATTAATTGTAATTTTTATTTGGAATTATTTTAATTATGTTAAAAATAAGTGGGTGTTAGGGTTATGTTAGGGTTAGACTTAGAGTTAGGTTTAGGGGTTAATAACTTTAGTATAGTGGCAGTAACATTGGGGGCAGCAGATTATGGGTTAATAAGTGTGTTTGGAAGCAACAGATTAGGAGTTAATATCAGTAATGCAGGTTGCGGCGATGTTAGGACATCAGATTAGGGGTTAATAAGTGTATGTAGGTGGCGACGACATTGGGAGCAGCAGATTAGGGGTTAATAATATTTAACTAGTGTTTGTGATGCGGGAGTGCAGCGGTTTAGGGGTTAATATGTTTATTATAGTGGCGGCGATGTCTGGAGCAGCAGATTAGGGGTTAATAATTTTATTTTAGTGTTTGTGATGCAGGAGGGCCTCGGTTTAGGGGTTAATAGGTAGTTTATGGGTGTTAGTGTACTTTGTAACACTTTTGTTATGAGTTTTATGCTACAGCTTTGTAGCGTAAAACCCATAACTACTGACTTTCAGGTGGCGATACAGATCTTGTAGTTATAGGCTATACCACTCACTTTTTGGTCGGACAGGCAAACTCGTAATACCGGCGCTATGGAAGTCCCATTGAAAAGGGACTTTTTGAAAGTCGTGGTAGTTACATTGCGTTACGGCCAAAAAGGTCTGCGGTACAGCTATACCTACAAGACTCGTAATAGCAGCGGTAGTGAAAAAGAGCCATAACTGCTTTTTCACTTATAACGCACAACTCATAATCTATCCAAAAGTATAGTCAACAAAATAGCTGCACAATGTGTTGGTTATTTGGTTTGCTTATACTATCTCACATAATCACAATATACCCCAATACAGCTTGTGATAAACTTAAGGATTACTGTGCCTGTAAGTCATTGCCATTCTGTGGTCTCTTTTCCTTTGAAATCTTGGCATAATTATGAGTTGAAAGCTTAGTGAAACCCATGAACTTCAGTCTTATGTTTCCAGAGGACTTTACAGCATCAAGCTCCTATAATTATGCTATAAAGTGATGGTAAAAGTTTAATAAATTAAAGCTCAGTATTTAAAAAGAATTTTAAAAACATGGGCACTTTAATTCATTAAACTTTACAAAGATGCTTCTTTTTTGAAATACTTTAAAAGACCGTTCCTCTGCCCCCATCTCCTTCTGTATTGAGCATATTGATGACAAATCTAGGTTCCTCCAATTGTTGCGTGCCCCCTTTCGCCTCCAGCTCGTGGGGCACACAATAATTGGAGAAAGCCGGATCCATCATCGATATGCTAAATACAGAAGAAGATACGCTTGGAGGAACGATGATATGTTTAACGTAACAAAATGGTAAGTATTTAAAATAGAAGCGTCTTTGTAAAGTTTAATGACTTAAAGTGCCCCTGTTATTAAGATTATTTTAAAATACTGGGCTTTAAATCATTAAACTTTACAATTACTTTAATGAAATAAAGGGGAAGCTGAGACAGTAAACAGAGTAAAGTAAGACGAAAAAGGGAAGCAGGAAAAGAAGAAATCAAATAAATGAATGGGCAATTGTAGATTATATAGGATGAATATATAGGTAGATATTAAAAGATAGAAATGGAGGGTGATGCATAAATGTATAGATGTAAAAAATGAACATACCCTCTTTTGATTCCCATTATCATCAATGCAGATGTTCACAATTTCTAAAAAAAAGAAATTATAAAAAATATCAAATTGAAATACACAGAATAATGTTATCAAGTAAAATTAATAATATATAAAATCATTATGTTATTAATTTGAAGGGGTGATAGTTGCAGGTGAATGTCTCCATCTTTATAACTAACTAACTATCTTTTTATGGATAGTATTTATAATTATACAAGGGTAATATACAATTTTGGACAAAGTAGTGTTTATTAAGCATAACAACCCATTAAAGTGAATGTAAATTTTCTGATAGTTGGTATTCACTACTAATTCACAAACACTTCGTTAGTTAAACTGCCATATTTTTTTTTATAAATGTTTTTGTTTATATAATAATTTTATATTATAACATAGCTCCGTTTTTGCGAGCAACTCCTCCCATCCTCTACTTCCTTGTTTTCCAGTCCCTGACGTAAAGAGCGGTCCCGCCCGCTCTATTACGTATCTTAAATCGTGGAGTGCTCAATTTGCGCATGCGTGTCTACGCGCGTCCCTGTGGAGTACTTAATTTGCGCATGCGTGTCTACATCGTTAGTAGATATGCGCATGCGTTACAGAATGAAGACGGTATTCTTCTTGAAAATTAGTGACTATCTGTGTAGCGCATGCGTGTGTCGTGGATGTGCTTTGGATCCAAATAGCTCTTGTAGTTAAAAACGCATGCGCAGAAGCATCGCGTGACGTTGCAGTAAAGGGGCTGAAAGCCACGGGGTGCAACTGCGGATTAGAAAACTGCAATGTCAATCACTTGTGCATTGATGGACAAAATGGCGGGCGGAGGAATGACGGCTAATAATACTTGGTAAATAGATTGATTTTGTGAATTAGGATGCGATATAAAAAAAATCATGAATTAAAGTCCTATTTATTTTAGTAGATGCATAATATGACGAAGAGTGATAGTCTTCACTTTACATTCACTTTAATTTAAAAAAATGGCTACATCACTGAATGAACCCTGCTCTCTCTTTTTATTCTGAGCTATGTAAAAAAAAAACTTCCAGTGAGATTACTGTACCCATGTCATTATAAGCACTCTCTCTCTTTCTCTTTCATTTTATCATTATTTGTGACACATTTATATTTAAAGGGATAGTATTTTTCTGCACTACATCTTAGTCCTTGTAGTGCACGGGCATATTCATTCCTCACAGGGCTCCATGCTACTTCTGGGGCTAAAATTTAAGGATTACTGGGTGCTCATGCGCAGTTGCGTAGCTCAACCTAACATACTCGAAAACAAAGCAATTACTTGCAGGATCCCGTTCTGTACAGTGAGAAATTAGATATCTCATAATTTTTTAAAAACCAGATTTACAGTGTGAAAACTTTATAAAGCCCACTATTGTCAAACCGGATATTTTGTGGTCACTTTCATCTGTTAAATATTAATATCCTGCATAACACATATTTACAATAAAAGTTAGTTCAAATAAATGATGAACAATTTTACAGTATAATGTATATAATAACACTCCATACACTCATGCACAGTATAACTATAATGCCCGAATGCAAATAGATTAATTATTAATTTACACACTTTGGTATTGTTTTGGAACTAAAAAAGTTAAGTTCTCACATGTAAACTGTTATTGTCATTACATACTGTACAAAGGGATCATTTACACTAACCCTCGCTGCACATGGTGAGGCTGCATTATAAAATATTCTGCTACTGGAAGGGAAGCCTTGCATCCTACAATGAAGAGGGCTAATACAACGTCACCCCCTGCTCTCATACAACAAATTGCGCGAGAGCAGGGCTTGTCAATCATTTCAGACAGAGATGTCCAGATTGTCTGACATCTTTAACCTCTAAGGATGCGGGCTCATTAAGAAGCAGTGGTTGTACAAGTGGTGCTTCTTAGCTTTCAGTAGCATGCTTAGGCAGCTTTATGAATGGGGCCTATTGCCTAAAAACACACCATGGATACATGAAATCTAGGTATTTGATTTCTTAATTTAGATCCCTTAACCTCTCTTGACTATTCTCTATTTACTTTCACTAGAATACAAGTGCTAATGCCCACATATCCTTGAAGCTGGTACACATCTAATAAGAAATAGCATGCAGGGCTTTCTGTCCCACTAACATTTGGGTAATTTACACCACGTGTCGTAGTGCTACAGAATATTTGGTGCTTTATAATTAAATAATAGCACATTGTTTATTACTATACAAGCAAGTTGGAATTCAGAATTTTCAGTATTTTTCATGTATTTTGTTGCCTTTCTTGACATTTAAATTAAGTATTCACCATTATAGTTAGCAGTGATAGTGGCAAACGAATAAAAACATTATTTACAATTATAATTACTAATAAACAAATGGAAATTAATTACCAGTGCACAGTTTGTTAATGAACTCATTATTAAGAGTAACCATAGTTGGCAAATCTTCAATAAGCTGAAGTTTCATGACTCTGTTGTTTGGCATTGGGCCAGCAAGCATTCTGAGCTCTTCTTCATCGTATCTGGATCCAACGCCAATGGGGAACACAGTTACTCCTTATTGAAGAAAACAATGCACAGAAAAGAATAATGATAAATCTGTTATATATTGATTTAATCATAAAATAATAATTTCCTAATAATTGTATAATGGCAATTATCAGGTGGCCATTCATATGCAGGGGATAAAGGAAAGGAGATTGATTATTTACAATTTTTTAAAGGGACATAAAAAAATATTCAAAAAGGATCTTAACAAAAAAAACAATTTAAAAATAAAAAGATATAGTCTAACATGTCAAGTAAAACTTACCTAAAAATTACAATAACATGCAAATCCAAAATAAACAAAACATATTTGGTAATGATATATACGGTTTTCTTGTACCTCCATTAAATCTTCTTGCTACTCTATAAATAGCCACATATATGTATAACAATTCTCACAATCTAATTAATTTAACCAGATAAATAAATGTCTATTTATCAGCAACATCTAATTGGTCAATAAAAGGAGACAAGACTAGTCCTTAAATATTTAAGGACATTAAAGTGGCATTACATATCTTTTGCTTTTATATAAAAATTGCACTTTTTATCACGCTCCCTAGAGAGGCTAAAAAGCAAAATCTGTAATCTAGGTTGTCAAAATGCTGCAAATTGCCGAAAGCAGCTGTTTGATTTGCAGCAGCAGGATACATTATTTGCTTTTTGGCCTCCTATAGAGTGTGCAGCAAGCACCATTTTACACAATTGTACGCAAAGCAAGTGGTGTTTAATGTATATTTAATGCCCTTTAATATATGTCATATATGTTCTTTTAAACAAAGTTAAATATAAAGTATTATAAAGAGAGCATATTGCAACTGGTTTATTATGTAGACACCTATTATTATCATCATGTGAAACAGCAGACTACTATCTAAATTTCTTTTAACAAAGAACTTTTTGTAACAAATATGACATTCTTAAAGTTTTCTTTTAAACAGTAAATTATGAAAGTCATTCTAAATCTATCTTCATAGATTCATACTGTTCTGTTTGTAATAGATATATTTAATCACGTTCAAATTGTAACCAGAGGGTATTATGTGGTCCACAAACATGCAATAATTATAGTCAGCAATGCCACAGTAAACCAGCCAGTAACCAGAGTAGAAAATAAAATTAGTATGAGGGAAATTCTACCAGATTTTACACATATTTTGCAATTTAATATTGGCAGTTAGAGGAAGCAGGTTTTAGAAAAAGTGAACGAAATGTGTATATTTACTGTTTATTGTTGCTGTTTGTGCAGCGATGTCCACATGATCAAGAGACTTGTCAGTAATAACCATCACTGCAATTTTAGCGGCATCAGGTCTTCCCCCATGAACTTCTGACATGGCGCTCTGAACAGCGAAGAGCAACGCTTCACCTACAAAAGAGGTAGATATGATCCTAGTTTAAGAACGAATTTGAAAAAAAAGTTCTCACAATGAGGCCTATTTATCAAACACCATATGGAGCTTGTGGGCCCGTGTTTCTAAAGACCGCTGCACCATAACCCTGTCCGCCTGCTCTGAACAGGCGGACAGGAATCACCACAATTCAACCCGATCGGGTATGATCGGGTTGATTGACACCTCCGTGCTGGCGGCCCATTGGCCACGAATCTGCAGGGGGCGGCGTTGCACCAGCAGCTCTTGTGAGCTGCTGGTGCAATGCTGAATACGGAGAGCGTATTGCTCTCCGCATTCAGCGAAGTCTTGCGGACCTGATCCGTACTGTCGGATCAGGTCCGCAAGACCTTTGATAAATAGGCTTCAATATATCTATATACATTTTACAATCATTATTTTAACATATACCAAAAAATATTTAATTTGATGAATTATAAAGTGCTTCTGATAGTAAAACATGGTATAAGTGGCATATTATGAAGTTATTATTGTTTATTTATTTAAAAAAAAATTGGTATAGAGCTTTCACAGTTTCAATGTTTCACCATTTAAAGGGATACTAAACCCAATTTTCTCTTGCTATCTTTATTTAAAAAGATGGAATGTAAATCTTATCAGCCAGTCCATTTTAGGTTCAGCACCGTGGATAGTGTTTGCATATTGGTGGCTGATGTTTAACCACCAATAAGCAAGCACAACCCAGGTTCTCAACCAAAAATGATCCGCCTCCTATGCATTACATTCCTGCTTTTTAAATAAAGATAGCAAGAGAACGAAGAAAAATTGATAATAGGAATAAATTAGTAAGTTGCTGAAAATTGCATGCGCTATCTGAATCATGAAAGAAAAAAATGTGGGTTTAGTGTCCATTTAACAAGGTTCTAGATCATACAAAATGGCAGTATAAAAAGATGACTATAAAGCTTAATATCAAAAGTTCAGAGGGTACTGGTGGAAAACCTTGTCTTCTAATCTCCTACTACCTAATGTCCACCAATAGCATTGTATGAGTTGTCAATATCAACCAGTGAACATGGAAACTTATGAACACAACATTATTTTCCTTAGTTTCAATATCAATTCAAATTTTTTCAACTCAACATTGTGGTGTGCAGAAAGAAATGGCTCAGTGTATTAAGCAACAGATGTTGTTTTTGAGCCCTTGTGGGGCCGGCTTGCACTGGTGCTTCTTACCTTCTGCGCCACCTCTAAGTTGGCAGACATAAAACATCCAGAAGATGATTGGCCACACGAGAGCAGGGCTGGGATTGCACAAGCAAGTATTTGTGCAAAGATAAATCCAGGCAGTGGACCTACGGCTGCCACAAAGGTGGGTAGTGAGGCTCCGAAGTAGTAAACCTTGTCTGACCTCTAATTGATACATGGGGGCAGATTTAATAAGCAGTAGATGCTGCTATCTACGCCCAAAGTGTCCGGCTTACCGGAAACGTAAGTTAAGAAGCAGCGGTCGGATGATTGACATCCCCTGCTAGCGGCCGATTGGCCATGAATGTGCAGAGGGTGGCATTGCACAAGCATTTCACTAGAAATGCTTGTGCAATGTTAAGTGCCAACATCGCTAAATGTCGGCATTTAGCAATGTCGGGCAGACATGATTCGCTATGGCGAATCATGTCCGCCCAGCACTTGGTAAATCTACCCCATATGCTCAATATGCTAACATCAATTACTAATTTTTCATATGCATGAGAGATGTTTTCCAGTGTTTTGAAGTATAAACGTTTGTGACATTGATGGCTGATTTGAGAATGTTTCCCACAAATTACATTTTACACTACTATTATATTACCACAAAAAAAAATAACAAAGTAATAGGATTCTTAAAAATCTGAAACAACTGTAAAGTATATGGATGTTTTTTGGATGTTTATTCACTGGATTTAAAAATTTAAATGTTACTAATGAATAAATTATTTCTGCAAAATGTTAATGTACATTAAACTCAAATCTTAATTTCCCATTAAGGCCTAGATAACAAATAGAGCACAGTCCATAGCACAGAGTTCCTTAGGCTTGTCCTGTGTTTGTGTTAGGGCTGCCAGCTGTCCACCACAAAAAAACTGGACAATGTCCAGGTAAATGGGCACAATGGTAGCTGGGATCACCCAATGCTCCCTCCCAAAGCCCCCAACCATGTATATTTTTCACATTGAGCAGCCATTTTACCCTATGGCTGCCACTGGCATGCCAGTAACATACAAATCAACCATTTTGGGCTCCATGTACTAAGCCGTCAATTCATCCGTCATTGTAGACGCGGATAAACTCGCCGTTACTCGCCGCGGGCGAAATGGTGTCCGCTGTCGCTATGTACTAATATTCCCCCAATAAATAGACAAGTCTAGCCCGCCGCGAGCAGTGGCGGATTATTGATAAATTTGACGTCTCGCTCGCCGCGACTAAGCTGATGTACTTTTAACTTTCAGTTGAATTGTCTGGCCAATTATTAACACGTGACATGCAAGGTGTCACGAACATCATAGTAGTCGCGGGAATAGAATTTTGCTCCTATAAAAGTTCAACTTATCTAAACAACTTTATTATTGTTCAAAAATTTTTGAAGAGTGATAACAGAGCGTTATTTTTGTAATATTTATTTACAATTTGGATATGGCTTCATCTGGATCTGATAATATATAAATATTAATATAAAAATAATTATAAAGATTGACAACTAACAATACAAATTTAAATAGATTACTCTTTAATTACAGTCGACAAATTGGGCGCAATTTATGTACATGGAAATGAGAGACAAATTAGACGCCAGTTATGCTGTAAGTACAATGCTGATATTACTGCCTTTTATATATGTCTAGACTGGCGTCTAGATTGACTTTCCTATTGTTTTGTACCTTGCCCGCCACCTAAAAGGTGGCGAGGCAAAAATAGCGAGGTGGGAGCGGAAATTGTAGCGAGCGGACAAATAGATTTTTTAGTACATTCGTTTTTTGGCGAGTTGGTGGTCAAATGTGTCTAATTACAGTGAAAAATGGAGCGGTAGCGAGGTTTGGCGGATAAGTACGCTCGCAATTTTAAAGATGCGAGTTTTAACATAATTGACGGCTTTGTACATATCAGTTTGCGAGTTTTGACGCGAGATTTGTTGCGGGTAGCTCGCTGACTGCTTAGTACATGGAGCCCTTTATCTCTACAGCTGCTGCATCACACATAAACAGCAGTGATTTGACATGCCTGACTTTCACTTATTTCTTTCTGCTCCATTGAAGCATAGGAGGCCTTTTACATTTAGCTGTAACCCAATAACATTGAAGTGTTCAGTATTTTTGTGAAGACTTTACTGGTTGAATACTTGAAACCCTAGTGTGTGTATGTGCTTGTATGTATTTATGAGTGAAGTGTTTAATGTTTAAGTTTAATTTAAATAGTATAGCACAGGGTGAAATGAAGAACTCCCCTACTTGAGCATTTTTTTTGTGATCCATCAGTTTAGCGCACAAGTGTTATCCAACATGAATTTTTATTGCTTGTCCCCAAAGAAGCCTATTCTGTGATTTGAATCGATATAAAAAATGCAAGTGTTACCGTGCACTAAACTATCGCCCAAGCGAACAAATAGCTGTATGGATTGAGCTATAATGATGTTAATGGAATATAGTGCTAACATTTTTGCACTCCACTTGTTATCTAAGCCAGATTATGTCATAATGAATACTATGACAACTTTACAATGCACTTTAATGATTTATTTTAGTAAATTTTCCTATATTCCTCTGAGCAGGTGGACAGGAATTGCCAGAAATCAACCCGATCAAGTACGATCGGGTTGATTAACACCCCCTGCTGGCCGCGAGTCTGCAGGGGGCGGTGTTGCACCAGCAGCTCTTGTGAGCTGCTGGTGCAATGCTGAATATGGAGAGCGTATTGATCTCCGCATTCAGCGAGGTCTTGCGGACCTGATCCTCAGTGTCGGATCAGGTCTGCGAGACCTTTCTTAAATAGGGGCCTATGTCTCTTTAAGGAACATATAAACAAGCTGCTTCACAGACAATCTGGATTATAGAGCTCTATGGCATCATGAACCAGAGGGTTTGTATTCAGGTAAACCCATTACGCACACCGATTACGGTTTTAAAGGCATTTAAATCTAGACGTGCATTCTGCTATTTCTGGCCAATTTAAATACTGAACATGGCGGCTGCAAGCTGCATTCAGCAATTTTTAGAGCTAAAATCATTCTTGTGAAAGTGCAACACACCTAGGCCTAGATTTAGAGTTCGGCGGTAGCCGTGAAAACCAGCGTTAGAGGCTCCTAACGCTGGTTTTAGGCTACCGCCGGTATTTGGAGTCAGTGATTAAAGGGTCTAACGCTCACTTTTCAGCCGCGACTTTTCCATACCGCAGATCCCCTTACGTCAATTGCGTATCCTATCTTTTCAATGGGATCTTTCTAACGCCGGTATTTAGAGTCGTTTCTGAAGTGAGCGTTAGAGCTCTAACGACAAAACTCCAGCCGCCGGAAAATAGCAGGAGTTAAGAGCTTTCTGGGCTAACGCCGGTTCATAAAGCTCTTAACTACTGTACCCTAAAGTACACTAACACCCATAAACTACCTATGTACCCCTAAACCGAGGTCCCCCCACATCGCCGCCACTCGATTAAAATTTTTTAACCCCTAATCTTCCGACCGCCACCTACGTTATACTTATGTACCCCTAATCTGCTGCCCCTAACCCCGCCGACCCCTGTATTACATTTATTAACCCCTAACCTGCCCCCACAACCTCACCGCCAGCTACTTACAATAATTAACCCCTAATCTGCCGACCACAAAGCGCCGCCACCTACGTTATCCTTATGTACCCCTAATCTGCTGCCCCTAACACCGCCGACCCCTATATTATATTTATTAACCCCTAATCTGCCCCCCTCAACGTCGCCGACACCTGCCTACACTTATTAACCCCTAATCTGCCGAGCGGACCTGAGCGCTACTATAATAAAGTTATTAACCCCTAATCCGCCTCACTAACCCTATCATAAATAGTATTAACCCCTAATCTGCCCTCCCTAACATCGCCGACACCTAACTTCAATTATTAACCCCTAATCTGACGACCGGAGCTCACCGCTACTATAATAAATGGATTAACCCCTAAAGCTAAGTCTAACCCTAACACTAACACCCCCCTAACTTAAATATAATTTACATCTAACGAAATTAATTAACTCTTATTAAATAAATTATTCCTATTTAAAGCTAAATACTTACCTGTAAAATAAATCCTAATATAGCTACAATATAAATTATAATTACATTGTAGCTATTTTAGGATTAATATTTATTTTACAGGCAACTTGGTAATTATTTTAACCAGGTACAATAGCTATTAAATAGTTAAGAACTATTTAATAGTTACCTAGTTAAAATAATTACAAAATTACCTGTAAAATAAGTCCTAACCTAAGTTATAATTAAACCTAACACTACCCTATCAATAAATTAATTAAATAAACTACCTACAATTACTTACAATTAACCTAACACTACACTATCAATAAATAAATTAAATACAATACCTACAAATAAATACAATTACATAAACTAACTAAAGTACAAAAAATAAAAAAGAACTGTTACAAAAAATAAAAAAATATTTACCAACATAAGAAAAATATTACAACAATTTTAAACTAATTACACCTACTCTAAGCCCCCTAATAAAATAACAAAGACCCCCAAAATAAAAAATTCCCTACCCTATTCTAAATTAAAAAATGTAAAAGCTCTTTTACCTTACCAGCCCTGAACAGGGCCCTTTGCGGGGCATGCCCCAAGAAAATCAGCTCTTTTGCCTGTAAAAAAAAACATACAATACCCCCCTCCAACATTACAACCCACCACCCACATACCCCTAATCTAACCCAAACCCCCCTTAAATAAACCTAACACTAAGCCCCTGAAGATCTTCCTACCTTGTCTTCACCATCCAGGTATCACCGATCCGTCCTGGCATCCGGTGCTGAAGAGGTCCAGAAGAGGCTCCAAAGTCTTCCTCCTATCCGGCAAGAAGAGGACATCCGGACCGGCAAACATCTTCTCCAAGCGGCATCTTCAATCTTCTTCCATCCTGTGCGGAGCGGGTCCATCTTGAAGCAGCCGACGCGGATCCATCCTCTTCTTCCGTTGTCTCCCGACGAATGACGGTTCCTTTAAGGGACGTCATCCAAGATGGCGTCCCTCGAATTCCGATTGGCTGATAGGATTCTATCAGCCAATCGGAATTAAGGTAGGAATATTCTGATTGGCTGATGGAATCAGCCAATCAGAATCAAGTTCAATCCTATTGGCTGATCCAATCAGCCAATCAGATTGACCTCGCATTCTATTGGCTGTTCCGATCAGCCAATAGAATGCGAGCTCAATCTGATTGGCTGATTGGATCAGCCAATCGGATTGAACTTGATTCTGACGGATCGGTGATACCTGGATGGTGAAGACAAGGTAGGAAGATCTTCAGGGGCTTAGTGTTAGGTTTATTTAAGGGGGGTTTGGGTTAGATTAGGGGTATGTGGGTGGTGGGTTGTAATGTTGGAGGGGGGTATTGTATGTTTTTTTTTACAGGCAAAAGAGCTGATTTTCTTGGGGCATGCCCCGCAAAGGGCCCTGTGCAGGGCTGGTAAGGTAAAAGAGCTTTTACATTTATTAATTTAGAATAGGGTAGGGAATTTTTTATTTTGGGGGTCTTTGTTATTTTATTAGGGGGCTTAGAGTAGGTGTAATTAGTTTAAAATTGTTGTAATATTTTTCTTATGTTGGTAAATATTTTTTTATTTTTTGTAACTTAGTTCTTTTTTATTTTTTGTACTTTAGTTAGTTTATGTAATTGTAGTTATTTGTAGGTATTGTATTTAATTTATTTATTGATAGTGTAGTGTTAGGTTAATTGTAGGTAATTGTAGGTAGTTTATTTAATTAATTTTTTGATAGGGTAGTGTTAGGTTTAATTATAACTTAGGTTAGGACTTATTTTACAGGTAATTTTGAAAATTATTTTAACTAGGTAACTATTAAATAGTTCTTAACTATTTAATAGCTATTGTACCTGGTTAAAATAATTACCAAGTTGCCTGTAAAATAAATATTAATCCTAAAATAGCTACAATGTAATTATAATTTATATTGTAGCTATATTAGGATTTATTTTACAGGTAAGTATTTAGCTTTAAATAGGAATAATTTATTTAATAAGAGTTAATTAATTTCGTTAGATGTAAATTATATTTAAGTTAGGGGGGTGTTAGTGTTAGGGTTAGACTTAGCTTTAGGGGTTAATCCATTTATTATAGTAGCGGTGAGCTCCGGTCGTCAGATTAGGGGTTAATAATTGAAGTTAGGTGTCGGCGATGTTAGGGAGGGCAGATTAGGGGTTAATACTATTTATGATAGGGTTAGTGAGGCGGATTAGGGGTTAATAACTTTATTATAGTAGCGCTCAGGTCCGCTCGGCAGATTAGGGGTTAATAAGTGTAGGCAGGTGTCGGCGACGTTGAGGGGGGCAGATTAGGGGTTAATAAATATAATATAGGGGTCGGCGGTGTTAGGGGCAGCAGATTAGGGGTACATAAGGATAACGTAGGTGGCGGCGCTTTGCGGTCGGCAGATTAGGGGTTAATTATTGTAAGTAGCTGGCGGCGACGTTGTGGGGGGCAGGTTAGGGGTTAATAAATGTAATATAGGGGTCGGCGGTGTTAGGGGCAGCAGATTAGGGGTACATAGGGATAACGTAGGTTGCGGCGGTGTACGGAGCGGAAGATTAGGGGTTAATAATAATATGCAGGGGTCAGCGATAGCGGGGGCGGCAGATTAGGGGTTAATAAGTGTAAGGTTAGGGGTGTTTAGACTCGGGGTACATGTTAGAGTGTTAGGTGCAGACGTAGGAAGTGTTTCCCCATAGGAAACAATGGGGCTGCGTTAGGAGCTGAACGCTGCTTTTTTGCAGGTGTTAGGTTTTTTTTCAGCTCAAACAGCCCCATTGTTTCCTATGGGGGAATCGTGCACAAGCACGTTTTTGAGGCTGGCCGCGTCCGTAAGCAACTCTGGTATCGAGAGTTGCATTTGCGGTAAAAATGCTCTACGCTCCTTTTTTGGAGCCTAACGCAGCATTTGTTTGAACTCTCGATACCAGAGTTAATTTTATGCTGCGGCCAGAAAAAAGCCTGCGGAGCGTTAACAGCCCATCTACCGCCAAACTCCAAATCTAGGCCTAAGATCTTAAATCCAGCTCTGAAAATTTCTGAATGTGGCTTGCCATCTCATCTTTGGCATTCGGATTGCCCAAAAATAGCCAAATGCACATGACTATTCAAACTATTATTTTGTTAGCAAAACTTGCATTATCTTGCAGTCCAGGAACGTACACGATTAGAGTATTTATTTAATATTATTATGGTATTACTATTTATCTGTGTTATAGCCAGTTAGGGACAAATATAAATTAACTCCAGCACTGATCAAGCAATCACTGTAGAGTATTGTAAAACAGAGTTCTGATTCTGCAGGGTGCACTCCAGCTTCCAACTTTTGCAATATACTTTCATTATTTATTTTTCCCTCTTTTTCTGTAAGTTAAGTCGAAAAATGAAGACTTTTCCCATTCAGAGAATTGTAAGTGCATATGGTAGGATTTACAAGTCTAACCCTCCCACATATCTTTCCCTAATTAGTATTAGCAGAGGTTAGGTAACAAAACACAAAACAATACAGATTTTGTTAACAGAATGACAGTAACAAGCTTTATCTACTCCAGTAACCAGTCCAGATTATTCTCCAAATAATCAAGTGGTGGGTTGTTTGGCCATGAAAAGCAAAATCTAAAACATTCACACTTTGCTGATATGTTAATCTATTGCAACACAACAAATCCAGGGGCAGACTGATCAGCTGGGCAAAAAGAACCTAGACTGAGAGCCCAGCATGTAGGGGGCCCCACAAATGGCATCTACATGGCTCCTGTTGTGCTGCTTAAACTGCGGTTAACAGTTGCCCTATTAGTAACTAAGCAGTTAAATGTGGGTTTAGTGGGGGCCCTGGCCCCAGAGTGGGGGTCTTGTACCTGTATGTAGGGTTTGTTGCTCGGGGGACCCTAGAGTGTGGGGGGTGCTGCTGGGGGTCTGTCACTGTGAGGGCCATCGAGTGTTGGGTCTGGCCCTGGAAGTTGGGGGCTCTGTCTCTGGCCCTTGATGTTGGGAGTTCTGGCCCTGGAGGTTGGGGGGTCTGGTGGGGGCAGGGCAGGGAGGCTACCATGTTCATTGGCATACATTTGAATACTACTACTTATTTTTTCAGTTATGCTCTGAAGGTATAAAGTTAATTGTGGGGCCATTGTTGATTAGGAACATGTAAGGGAGTATTGTGACTGCTCCCCACACAAGATGGCCATTAAGCAGGCTGCACATACTCAGTGCAGTCAGGTTCCAAAGAAATAGAAAACAGTTTAGCATTGCATTGAAAACCTCTAAGATTTAAAGTAACAGTAAAGTCAAAATGAAACTCTCATGATTCTGATAGGGCATGCAATTTTAATCAACCATCCAATTTACTTTTATCATCAAATGTGCTTAGTTCTCTTGGTATTCTTTGTTGGAAGCAAAACCTAAATAGGCTCATAGGCTGATTTCTAAGCCCTTGAAGGCCACCTCTTATCTCAGTGAATTTTACAGTTTTTCACAGTGCTAGTTCATTTGTGCCATATAGATAACATTGTGCTCACTACCGTGAAGTTATTTAGGAGTCAGCACTGATTGGCTAAAATGAAAGTTTCTAAATTGCACTGAGATAAGGGGGCAGTCATCAGATGCTTAGATACATGGTAATCACAGAGGTAAAAAGTGTATTGATATCACAGTGTTAGTTATGCAAAACTGGGGAATTGGTAGTAAAGGGATTATCTATCTTTTTAAACAATAAACATTTTCAAGTAGACTGTCCCTAAGAAAAGATGAGAAAAGTCCAGCTATATTCTAGAGCTAGGAATGTTGGTGGAATAACGTAATAGAGCATTCTAAAATACAAACATGCACATTGTAAAATTATCATCTTGTGCTGTTTTTTTAGACACATAAATAAAAAAAAATTGTTTTGGGAACAGAAAAAAAATCCCCATTTCCATACTTTGTTTTGTTCCTTAATGTTTTAATGACTTATTTTATGAATGGCAAAATGTATTTTTGCCTTTTTTTTAATCTTACATGCCTTCTATATAAATCACTAAGATTTCAAGGGTACCGCAGAACAGCTAGTTTAAACTAATGCAAACATACAATACAAAACATTAAAATCATATTCATTTCACGTGCTAATATTTGCCAACTATAAAATCTTGGTCACAGATGTTTCTTAGGTTTGAATACATTTCTAATCACCATAAAACTGAAAACAGGTTTTAAATGGTTGTTTTTAAACAATAAGAATTACTTTGATTCTTGGATTCTGTGAAATTCTAAAAAATGCAAATGTAAGCATTACAGGAATGGAATTATTTTTTTAAGTCTTTGTGCTGCATTTAGAAATGTTTCCACTAAACTATGTGTGTTCTATGTTTTTTCCAAGTGTGTTAATTTGAATTTAATTTTTCACCTACGTTTTTTAACATTGCTTTTAAACATACGGCAATGATTGATCTTATATTGTTACTACATGGGACATTAAAGGCAACTGGAAAAGCAGGATCAAATAGTAGAAAATGCAAAAAATGCTTTCATTGCAAAATCAAATATATATATAAATATATAAGTATGTGTGTGTGTGTATGGAGGAGAGAGAGAGACACAACCTTGCACAAAGAATAATGCATTGCATGTAGAAGGTTAAATGTCTGAACCAAAGAATCAACACGTTCTTTAAGTGTTCCCTATTCTTCTAATGGATAGAGCAGACAGAGCCATAAGTGTGTGTCCATATTACAAGTGGTAAATTGAGTGTTGCGCTGGAGCGCAATCTAAAACAGCTGTAATATGTAGTGCAGTAAACCATTATTATTAATAGTATAGCTGATATACTGATTAGCACACCATTGGCTTAGAGCTTGAGCAATATCCAACATGAATTTTATTGTGCACCCCTATAAAAGTCTATAATGTGAGCAATTTAGCTCACTCGTGCATATGTTTGTGCACTCTAGACTATTGCTCAAGCAAAAGGAGTCCTATTGGTTGTGCATAAGAGATTTTTACATACAATAGTGCTAATATTTTTATGCTCCACTTGTAATCTAGGCCATATTATTTTGTGCTTTTCATAAAATGCTGTCTTATTTCTAAAAAAAAGAAATCTTGGCACAAATAAAATTAATTCAGGGATTGGCAGCATCGCCATGCCAACTGTGTTGAACTGGGAGCGTAATCAGCACCAGATGGTGCATATGTCCTAAAAAAAAAGCTTTATTGATATGCAAGCATGCCCTTTGTGCATATGCGCATAGACTGATCAGAGACTGGCACAAGATTATTTTAACAGCAATGATTCAGTGAAATAAAATAAAAATGTGAATCTTATCTTCAGGCTTCACAAACCATCACTGGTTCATAAAGTATAATAAACAAGCAATAAATGTATACAGCATTATAAGTGTGACAGACACATTGTACATACCTATTTTGCTAGGACCGTCCTCTGTTTGTTGAATGTTATTAACTGTATTAATAAGACTAGTTTTGTCTTGCGGGTCTGTCCATGCAACTTCCATATTATTGGTTCTCCCATACTGCAGGACAGCAACTTGTGTTGACTCAGGACCTATAAAATATGTGCCCAGGTTATTACCTTCCCTTTTACAGGAATATTAATAACATAATCTTTAAATGAAAATATCCACTTTTGAGGTGATTGAAAAACTCAAATAATTGTTTCCATGTAATTAAATAAAATACTTTACAACTTATAGCATAATTTACTTTAAGGGACTTAATAGTCATTTTCTTTTCTGTGTTGTGTCTGCTTTTTTATTTATTTTTTTATTTAAAAAAACAAACAATAACGAAAACAAATTCTCTGATAAAAATGTTTTGTTTTTAACCTTTTAACGCCGTTATGCCGTTCTATTCCGTCATATTTACACTGGGCTTTAAAGCCGTTATGACGGAATAGAACGTCATATCAAACGGCTGTCCTGAAGCCTTCTGCGCTTCAAGGACTTGATCGCGGTCTGGAGGGCGTTCCTAGGGTTGTAGGGACGCCCCCCAGATGCGATCCAATAATTGAAATCTCGCGATTGTATGCACGATCGCGTAGTTTCAATTTGTCTACATCGGAACAGGTGTTCCGATGTAGACACTTTTACACTGTCACGAAAGGGTTAAACTTGTGGAGTTTATAATTGTCCACCAATAGAGATTTTGGAGTTGTCTTTATGAGCCAGTTATTTTTTATCCTATGAACCAGTTTACTGACACACGTCACATAGATACGTCAAGGTATAGAAAAGGGAGGAGACGAAGCAAGCACTAAGCAGTTTTCAGGCAGTTTTATTAAAAGAGGCACCAGAAAGTTTTGCAACTGAAGAGGTACAAGGCACTTGCAGACCAGGATTTCAGTAACACTCATTTATTTGTATAGCGCCACAAAATTCCCTAGACTGTGGCCAGTTCACCAGTAAAGATGGGTTGTGGGCGGTAAGGTCTACATATTCCCTCTCCTCTTATAGCCTCAGGTTATTTTGCACTGTACGAATGCTTTATTGTTTTGCCATACATCATATAGCAAATGTATTCTTTACCAACAAACAGAGGCAGCAAAATTTTACTAAGATACTAATGAAGATTTTAGGTGCTACTACCAGAAAATAAAAATTATTACTATAGAATACAGACTTTAATGTTTAGGTTTGAGTGTTTTGATAGATTCATGGACATTTTGTATGAATGTAGATTGCACTATAAAAAAATCTTGGGATATTTCAATGCTAATAAATATAATATAATAATTTACAGTTACACTTACCTATGGCAGCTTTTTTTATAAAGGATTTTACAAATGTCTTCATTTCTTCAAACTGTGATGGCCTGACATTAGCGCTGCCGTCCAAAATAAATATTATATCCATTGGTTTTCTGCAAGGTTCTGTTATAAAATAAATATATCTGGGTTACTTTTGTTTTTCTTTGACTTTCAGTGTTTGCTGTAAAGCGTGCAATATACTGAGTATTACCATGCAAAACAATAAGCATATTTTCTTTTGGCATATAAAGTAAACAGATAGATACAGGTAGCCCTCAGTTTACGCCGGGGTTAGGTTCCAGAAGGAATGGTTGTAAATCGAAACCATTGTAAATTGAAACCCAGTTTATAATGTAAGTCAATGGGAAGTGAGGGAGTTAGGTTCCAGGCCCCTCTCAAAATTGTCATAAGTAAGACCTAATACATTATTTTTAAAGCTTTGAAATGAAGACTTTAAATGCTAAACAGCATTATAAGCCTAATAAAATAATCACACAACACAGAATATATAATTAAACTAAGTTAAATGAACAAAAGCATTTGCTAAACAGCATTATAAACCTAATAAAATAATCACACAACACAGACTTCACTTGCATTTTTCTGCAAACAGTTCTTTCTATGCATTCCAATCTGGACTGATTTATAGACAGGAAGATCTTGTTCCTTTGAAATTCTCTCAATAACTCAGGTCTGGTTAAACTGATTAATTTCAGCTTGCTTGGCTTTGCTGCAACACAAGCGGACAGCTCCACCTACTGGCTATTTCAATCAATGCACTGCTTCTGAATGCTTTTCAATTGCAGTCACATGACTGGAAAAAAGGTTGTAATTCTGAAACGGTGCAAATTGAACCGTTGTAAACCGAGGGCCACCTGTATTTTGTTTTTTTAGTAAGAGCAATAAATCAAACTATAAGTAGAGAAATAGTTACTGTAAATTAGATAATTATAACTTTAAAGAAACATTAGTACATTTCAAGCTTAAAAGGACATGTAACCCAATTTTTGTCTTTCATTATTCAGATAGATAGTGAATACACATTTTTAACAACTTTCCAATTTACTTCTATTATCAAATTTGCTTTATTTTCTTGGTATCCTTTGTTGAAGAAACAGCAATGCATATTGGTAAGCCAATAACATAAGGAATATATGTGCAGCCACCAATCAGCAGCTCCTGAGCCTACCTGGTTATCCTTTTCAACAAAGGATACCAATAGATAGAAAAATTTGATAAAATATGTAAATTGTAATGTTGTTAGTACCCCAAATACTTTGAGGTATTGTAATTAATTATATATACTTATTGTATTTATAGTTAATAAATTAATTAGTTAAACTATGTTAATAATTAGCTTGTAAGTATTCATGATTTGGCCAGGGCATAGCAGATGATACGGTTTAATTTTTCTCAATTCTGAGAATCACACCACCTTTTAATAATCATTAACTAGTAATATCATAGGGAGGTGAGTAGCGGTTCCAGAACACTAACTGAAGGATATATGCTCCTGTGGGCAGAGCCAGCGTGGTGGAGAAAAGTCACTATTGGTCTAAAGATGCGATGGTTGGTCCAGGAACATGGTTAGATGGTCTGGACAGAATTTGCCCAAAAGGATAGAGGCAAAATCCTTTTTATATTTGAACCCTGATTCTCAGCCCAATGAGGAGCATTAGCTTTTGAATTCTACGCTCCCACCTTGAATCACTATTGGAGGCAAAAACAAAATGTTCTTCTAATGAATCGAAAAATAAATTCGCCTAGATTTAGAGTTCTGCATTAGCCATCCAAACCAGCGTTAGGGGGTCCTAACGCTGGTTTTTACCGCCCGCTGGTATTTAGAGTCAGTCATTAAAGGGTCTAACGCTCACTTTCCAGACGCGACTTTTCCATACCGCAGATCCCCTTACGCCAATTGCGTATCCTATCTTTTCAATGGGATCTTTCTAACGCTGGTATTTAGAGAGAAATCTAACGACAAGACTCCGGCCGCAGAGAAAAGCCAGGAGTTAAGAGCTTTCTGGGCTAACGCCGGTTCATAAAGCTCTTAACTACTGTGCTCTAAAGTACACTAACACCCATAAACTACCTATGTACCCCTAAACCGAGGCCCCCCACATCGCCGCCATTCTATTAAATTTTTTTAACCCCTAATCTGCCGACTGCACACCGCCGCCACCTACATTATCCCTATGTACCCCTAATCTGCTGCCCCTAACATCGCCAAACCCTACATAATATTTATTAACCCCTAATCTGCCTCCCCAACGTTGCCGCTACCTACCTACAATTATTATCCCCTAATCTGCCGACCGGACCTCACCGCTACTATAATAAATGTTTAACCCCTAAACCGCCTCACTCCCACCTCAAAAACCCTATAATAAATAGTATTAACCCCTAATCTGCCCTCCCTAACATCGCCGACACCTAACTTCAAGTTTTAACCCCTAATCTGCCGACCGGACCTCGCCGCTACTCTAATAAATGTCTTAACCCCTAAAGCTAAGTCTAACCCTAACACCCCCCTAAGTTAAATATAATTTAAATCTAATGAAATAAAATAAATCTTATTAAATAAATTATTCCTATTTAAAGCTAAATACTTACCTGTAAAATAAACCCTAATATAGCTACAATATAAATAATAATTATATTGTAGCTATTTTAGGATTTATATTTATTTTACAGGCAACTTTGTATTTATTTTAGCCAGGTACAATAGCTATTAAATAGTTAATAACTATTTAATAGCTACCTAGTTAAAATAATTACAAAATTACCTTTAAAATAAATCCTAACCTAAGTTACAATCAAACCTAACACTACACTATCAATAAATTAATTAAATAAACTACCTACAATTATCTACAATTAAATCAAATAAACTAAATTACAAAAAAATCCCACTAAATTACAAAAAAAACCCCACTAAATTGCAAAAAATAAAAAAAGCTTACAAGAATTTTAAACTAATTACACCTACTCTAAGCCCCCTAAAAAAATAACAAAGCCCCCCAAAATAAAAAAATGCCCTACCCTATTCTACATTAAAAAATGTAAAGCTCTTTTACCTTACCAGCCCTTAAAAGGGCCTTTTGCGGGGCATTACCCAAAGAATTCTGCTCTTTTGCCTGTTAAAAAAAACATACAATACCCCCCCCAACATTACAACCCACCACCCACATACCCCTAATCTAACCCAAACCCCCCTTAAATAAACCTAACACTAAGCCCCTGAAGATCTCCCTACCTTGTCTTCACCACGCCGGGTATCACCGATCCGTCCAGAAGAGGGTCCGAAGTCTTCATCCTATCCGGCAAGAAGAGCTCCTCCAGAGGGTCCAAAGTCTTCATCCTATCGGGCAAGAAGAGGACATCCGGACCGGCAAACATCTTCATCCAGGCGGCATCGTCTATCTTCTTCCATCTGGCGCGAATGAAGGTTATTTTAAGGGACGTCATCCAAGATGGCGTCCCTCGAATTCCGATTGGCTGATAGGATTCTATCAGCCAATCGGAATTAAGCTTGTAAAAATCTGATTGGCTGATTGAATCAGCCAATCTGATTCAAATTCAATCCGATTGGCTGATCCAATCAGCCAATCAGATTGAGCTTGCATTCTATTGGCTGTTCCGATCATCCAATAGAATGCAAGCTCAATCTGATTGGCTGATTCAATCAGCCAATCAGATTTTTCCTACCTTAATTCCGATTGGCTGATAGAATCCTATCAACCAATCGGAATTGAAGGGACGCCATCTTGGATGACGTCCCTGAAAGGAACCTTCATTCGTCGTTAGTCGTCGGGAAGAAGAGGATGGCTCCGCGTCGGCTTGACTGAAGATGGCTCCGCTCCGCTCCGGATGGATGAAGATTGAAGACGCCGCCTGGATGAAGACTTTTATCGGATTGAAGACCTCTTCAGCGCCGCCTGGATGATGACTTCATCGGATGGAAGACTTCTTCAGCGCCCCTTGGATGATGACTTTTGCCGCTCCGTATCTCCTCTTTGGTTCCATCGGTGGTCGGCTGGCTGAAGACGACTCAAGGTAGGATGATCTTCAGGGGGGTAGTGTTAGGTTTATTTAAGGGGGGTTTGGGTTAGAGTAGGGGTATGTGGGTGATGGGTTTTAATGTTGGGAGGGTTGTATTTTTATTTTACAGGCAAAAGAGCTGAATTCTTTGGGGCATGCCCCGCAAAAGGCCCTTTTAAGGGCTGGTAAGGTAAAAGAGCTGGTAACTTTTTAATTTAGAATAGGGTAGGGCATTTTTTTTTATTTTTGGGGGCTTTGTTATTTTATTAGGGGGCTTAGATTAGGTGTAAGTAGATTAAAATTGTTGTAATATTTTTTAAATGTTTGTAACTTTTTATTTTTTATTTTTTGTAACTTAGTTTTTTTTATTTTTTGTTATTTAGTTAGTTTATTTAATTGTATTTAATTGTAGTTATTTGTATTTAATTTATTTAAATAATTTAATGATAGTGTAGTGTTAGGTTTAATTGTAACTTAGGTTAGGATTTATTTTACAGGTAATTTTGTATTTATTTTAGCTAGGTAGCTATTAAATAGTTAATAACTATTTAATAGCTATTGTACCTGGCTAAAATAAATTGAAAGTTGCCTGTAAAATAAAAATAAATCCTAAGATAGCTACAATGTAATTATTATTTATATTGTAGCTATATTAGGGTTTATTTTAAAGGTAAGTATTTAGTTTTAAATAGGATTCATTTAGTTAATAAGAGTTAAATTTATTTATATGTATTTAATTAATATTTAATTTAGGGGGGTGTTAGGGTTAGTGTTAGACTTAGGTTTAGGGGTTAATAATTTTATTACAGTGGCGGCGGTGTAGGGGCGGCCAGGATAGGGGTTAAAAAATTTATTATAGGTGGCGACGGTGTAGGGGGGGCAGATTAGGGGTTAATAAGTTTAATATAGGTTGAGGCGGGGTCCGGGAGCGGCGGTTTAGGGGTTAAACTATTTATTTAGTTGCGGCGAGGTCCGGGATCCGCAGGATAGGGGTTAATAACTTTATTATAGGTGGCGGCGGTATGGGGGGGCAGGATAGGGGTTATTAGGTTTAACCGGGAGCGGCGGTTTAGGGGTTAATAAGTTTATTATAGTGGCGGAGGGGTCCGGGAGCAGCGGTTTAGGGGTTAATAAGTTTATTATAGTGGCGGCGGGGTCCGGGAGCGGCGGTTTAGGGGTTAATAAGTTTATTATAGTGGCGGCGGGGTCCGGGAGCGGCGGTTTAGGGGTTAATAAGTTTATTATAGTGGCGGTGGGCTCCGGGAGCGGTGGTTTAGGGGGTAAACACTTTATTTAGTTGCGGTGTAGGGGGGACAGATTAGGGGTGTTTAGACTCGGGGTACATGTTAGGGTGTTAGGTGTAGAAACTACCATAGGAATGAATGGGATGTCTGGCAGCAGCGAACATGAATCCCAGGGCGGCGGTTTGAAAACCAGGTACGCTGGGCCGGAAAAGTGCCGAGCGTACCTGCTAGTTTTTTGATAACTAGCAAAAGTAGTCAGATAGTGCCGCACTTGTGTGCGGAACATCTGGAGTGACGTAAGAATCGATCTGTGTCGGACTGAGTCCGGCGGATCGAAGCTTACGTCACTAAATTCTACTTTTGCCGGTATCTAGGGCTCGATAACTAAGGCGAATCAGCCTCGCCTCAAATACGCTGCGGAATTCCAGCGTATTTGAGGTAGACACGTTGATAACTAGAGGCCCAAGTTTGAGAACTGGAAGTGAATCTCCCAGGCTTCATAAGCCTAACCCTGTCCACTATCTGTCTCTAATAGGCATTAGCAGAGGTGATAACACAAGATACTGTAAAACAATAATAATTTTGTTAACAAAACATCAGTGGCATGTCTTAGATATGGAAAGTGTGGGAGGAACTGATCATTGAAAAACCATGTGGAACATTGTTATTCCCAAACATTTCAAATTAGTTTTATATATTAATTTATTTTAAGACTAAAGTAAAAACTGGAAATTACAAGATGTGGTGCCATCCTCAGACAAATGAATCATTGGAAGTAGATTTCCTATTTAAATTTTTTAGCCTAAACGGAGATACCCATTTTAAACAAAATGCAATCATTAAATCAGTGCAAATGTAATTAAATCTTTACCTTCAATGATCAGAGGTGTCCTTGTAGCAATAATAACCGCTGCTGTGGCTGGAACATTGTTGTCTGAACAGCATTTTTCAAGTACCAGCTCTGGCATATTGGAGATAAGGTCATCGTAGCTGTCAATATGTATTGGTTTGACATGGGGATTGATAAACTCAAGTTCTTCTAGGTTAACATTTGGTCCCACTGCTATGGGGAATAGATTTATGTCTGTAGAGATCTTAGTTATGACATCACTTGAAGGATTACTTGTTACCATGTAGACAAGATGCGGCACTTGGTCTCTGCTCCCTGCATCCTTGGTAAATGAGTACTCATTGAGGTAATTGAGGGCTTTTCCTGTGTTGGTAGAATTGCCTCCACTGTACTTAATCTCTCGTATCCTTTTTATGATTTCTTGTTTGGATTGTCTCTCTGAAAAAGTGTATTCAAGTGTTATAGTATAGGAATACTGTATGATTGTAATGTGTATTGTTTCTTCACTAATATCCATTTTATTTACTGTGTCTATCAGGAATTCCAAAGACTTATTAAAGTTCTCTTCTCCCACATATTTTGAACCTTCAAGCACAAAAATAATATCTGCTTGCTTGCTCCAGGGACTTCTTGTTGCAATTGATGTAGTGAGCAAACTTGGAACTGTTGCAATAGGTTCTTTGTCAAGAGGGGATACAGTCACTTTAATTTCTGGGACATTTGTTTTTTTAGTAGGAAGTGGTTTTGGTGGTTGTGGTACCAAGTCACAGAGATAATGGATAATTTCATCTCTTTTGTCAAATAATTCATATACATTCCCTAATATAAATGGTTTATTCATTGGTGATCTACTTTGGATATTCTTTATGTCGTCCATATTGACATATGGCCCTATTCCCACTGGAATCACAGTTATCTTCCTCTTGGTAACCACTGACATTATATTGGAGATGCTCTGTGGAGATGAACTGGCCGTTAATAAAATAGCAATTCTGGCTGCATTCTCTCTTGGAATTTTAAAAATATAATAAGCTGCATATTTAAGTCCTTCAAATGTTAAGGCTGTGTCACTGCCAGTATACTTTATGCCTTTAATCATTTTGATTAGCTGAGCTGGTTTCTTATTATCTTGGAGCCAGAAGATTGTCTGTATGGCTGTGTGATACTGCAGAACAGACACACGGATTCTCTTTTCTGAAATATAGATTTTTTCTAAAAAGCCAACAATAAAATTCTTGACAACTTCAAAATCATTTTCAGAAAGCTTAGATGATCCATCTATTAAGAAAAGGAGGTCCAATATTTTGCTGCAGAAAAATGTGCTTTCATCAATTACTTCAGGTTCAGGGGTAGGTGTTATTTCCTCTGGTAAAATAGTTGTGGCTTGGGTTGTTAAATGCTCCACCTTGCATTTGTTACACTGCAAGTTTTGTCCTTCACAATGGCTGTAAAGTAAAATAAATAATATTATTAAATTTGCTCTTATAGAAAGCTGACTTTGTCTATATAAAACGGCTACCAATATACACGTTTATTAGAGGCGTTCCTGCAAGTATGCAGCTGCCTATAGATAACCTTACAATTCACAACTGCAATTACAGCCTGGTGATGTCAACAAGCCCTGGAAAAATGGAAGAGCCACTCATCTACTTGAGGAAGTGGAATGGGGGGTAAGTATTCAAACCTTAGACAACGCAAAGACCCACCATCTGACAGGCAATCACCTGTTCTTTCATACAGTGTGTCTTGGGGATATAAAGTATAAACACACATTTAAAAAAAAATTAAATAAAGTTTAAAACACATCTTTGTTCTATTAAGGGGGTTCTAAGCACTTAGAGTATAACAGGTAATCAAAAATGCCAAGAGACCCCCAAGACCTCTTGTTTTATAGCTAAGAAGCCCCTATTTAAGCTTTAATAGCCAAGTGATCACTGTGGTAATAGTGATTACTATTCAATGACATAAATAAATGTCCATTTAGTTGAATATAGGCTCTTGTGAGCCCCTATGTCCAGATTAAAGTTACATAACTATAACAAAAGACCATTATTTATATGAGGATAAACCCTTCCTCTTATAATAGAGTTTAGAAAAAAAAACACACACAATGTTTATAACATTATACAAATGTAAATTTAAAAAATGCATTTATTTTACACTTACATATATAAAATAATGGTATAGTTTCATACTGCTAGATCTCTTGAAAAAAAATATGTGTGGGTTTCTCACTGAAAAATGGCCCTAAATAGCATATAAAACTGGCCCTAAATAGCATATAAAACTGGCCCTAAATAGCATATAAAACTGGCCCTAAATAGCATATAAAACTGGGCCTAAATAGCATATAAAACTGGGCCTAAATAGCATATAAAACTGGGCCTAAATAGCATATAAAACTGAGCCTAAATAGCATATAAAACTGGGCCTAAATAGCATATAAAACTGGGCCTAAATAGCATATAAAACTGGGCCTAAATAGCATATAAAACTGGGCCTAAATAGCATATAAAACTGGGCCTAAATAGCATATAGAAATGGGCCTAAATAGCATATAAAACTGGGCCTAAATAGCATATAAAACTGGGCCTAAATAGCATATAGAAATGGGCCTAAATAGCATATAAAACTGGGCCTAAATAGCATATAAAACTGGGCCTAAATAGCATATAAAACTGGGCCTAAATAGCATATAAAACTGGGCCTAAATAGCATATAGAAATGGGTCTAAATAGCATATAAAACTGGGCCTAAATAGCATATAAAACTGGGCCTAAATAGCATATAAAACTGGCCCTAAATAGCATATAAAACTGTGCCTAAATAGCATATAAAACTGGGCCTAAATAGCATATAGAAATGGGCCTAAATAGCATATAAACTGGGCCTAAATAGCATATAAAACTGAGCCTAAATAGCATATAAAACTGGGCCTAAATAGCATATAAAACTGAGCCTAAATAGCATATAAAACTGGCCCTAAATAGCATATAAAAGTGAGCCTAAATAGCATATAAAACTGGGCCTAAATAGCATATAAAACTGGGCCTAAATAGCATATAAAACTGGGCCTAAATAGCATATAGAAATGGGCCTAAATAGCATATAAAACTGAGCCTAAATAGCATATAAAACTGGGCCTAAATAGCATATAGAAATGGGCCTAAATAGCATATAAAACTGAGCCTAAATAGCATATAAAACTGGGCCTAAATAGCATATAGAAATGGGCCTAAATAGCATATAAAACTGGCCCTAAATAGCATATAAAACTGGGCCTAAATAGCATATAAAACTGGGCCTAAATAGCATATAAAACTGAGCCTAAATAGCATATAGAAATGGCCCTAAATAGCATATAAAACTGGGCCTAAATAGCATATAAAACTGAGCCTAAATAGCATATAGAAATGGCCCTAAATAGCATATAAAACTGGGCCTAAATAGCATATAAAACTGAGCCTAAATAGCATATAAAACTGAGCCTAAATAGCATATAAAACTGGGCCTAAATAGCATATAAAACTGGGCTTAAATAGCATATAAAACTGGGCCTAAATAGCATATAAAACTGAGCCTAAATAGCATAGAAAACTGGGCCTAAATAGCATATAAAACTGGGCCTAAATAGCATATAAAACTGAGCCTAATGTCATGAGATGCAGGACATATGCAGGACACAGCAATGATGGTACAACTCTATTTTATTACAGAGCATAGCAATACACATCCAGACAGGTTGATTGTACTAAACTAACTGCGAAACAGACACCGGACCTAAGCCCCGCCCACATGCTAGTGACATCACATCCTGCTCTCATCACATCTTCCCCTTTTTCAAAGGCAAAGCATACATTCGCATATATTAAATAACAAGGTACACCAACAGGGTATACAACAACATTTTGTTTTAGAACATTATAAAAACAGATAGATTAGAAAACATGAACAAATAAATTACATCCTGACTTGGACATCGGGGTAGACTACCCTAGTCCACAGTGACCATGGGATTATTCTGCCCATACTTCCGGTCACTGTTCTAGCTAAAGTCAGTCCCTGTATCGGGCCGGAAGCCTCACCACTCTTCCGCTTGATGTAACTTTGCATGAACTGTCCTCTGATACAGAAGATGGTGAACAAGAGTCTGCTGGAGGCAAAGATATATCCCCGCTATGATCTTGCTGAGGGGAAGGCACCTCTCTTAGAACAGGGGATCCCACCGGCGGTGGTACTGAGGTATCCGGTTCCAGACTCTCAGGTACAGGCTGAAGATGTCTTCGGTTACGGCGTGTAACCGTCCCTCCCTCTGTAAGGACTGTGTAAGACCTTGGTTCTGGAGAGCGGCCCACTACCGTAGCAGGCGTCTTCCATTTCTTCTCATCATCCAGTTTAATTCTGACACTTTGGCCCGCTTTCAGTTCCTGTAAAGGCCTGACAGAATGTCTCCTGTCGTAGAAGAAACGATAACCCTTTTTGGCCTCTTCATCCCTCCTAAGGACTTCGTCCCGAGGAACAGGGCCAGGCGGCTTGAAGACACCCACTGAGGGTAAAGTGGTGCGAATCTGGCGTCCTAGCATCAGCTGTGCCGGGCAAAAACCCGGTGGCTTGAATGGGCGTCGCCCTGTATGACAAGAGGGCTAGGTACGGTTCAGATTGCTTTAGAATGAATTTTGTTGTTTGAACTGCCCTTTCAGCCATTCCGTTGGCCTGCGGATAATGTGGACTTGACGTGGAATGTACAAAATCATATTTCCTGCTGAAAGCACTGAACTCTGTAGAAGCGAACTGCATGCCATTATCACTCACCAGCTCCATTGGAATGCCCCAGCGGGCGAACAGGCTCTTCAGGCGAATGATAACGGCCTGACTTGTGATATCATTCAGGGGTGCTATTTCCAAATACCTGGAATAGTAGTCGATAACAACAAGAAACTTTTTCCCGTGCAATTCGCACAAATCAGCAGCTATTTTCTGCCACGGCCACTCAGGCAGCGGAGTAGACATTAAGGGCTCCCTTCTCTGAGTAGGCCGGCGTTCCCGGCAAAAGGCACATTTAGACACGTGATTTGCAATGTCGGAGCTGATCCCAGGCCACCACACAGCTGTAGCTGCTCTTTCTCTGCACTTTGTAATGCCTAAGTGCCCATCGTGTATCCTGTTCAACATCTCCTTCCTCATGCTGACAGGAATTACAATACGGTCTTGGAACAGCACCAACCCCTCCAGCTCCGTGAGCTGCGACCTCTCTGGCTGGTAAGCATTTAAAGACATCCAGGCTGCCCGGCTCTCGGGCCAGCCATCTCTTATGTACCTTATAACTTCTTGCAGATCTGTGTCCAAATATGTCTCTTTCTTTATCTCTTCCAGTTTCCTTGAAGAAATGGACTTAGAGGCCAGAACTGAATCAACATACACTTTTACATCCGACTCTGTGGAGGATTCTTCAGCAGCAGCCAGCGGGAGCCTGGACAGTGTATCTGCCACAACCAGCTGCTTCCCCGGCACATGCACTGCCTGAACATTGAACCTGAGCAGTCTCATTAAAAGTCTCTGGCATCTCAAGGGTGTTTTGTCGATGTCATAAGAATTGATAAGAGGGACTAGCGGTTTGTGGTCAGTTTCCAGACTAAATTTCTCCAAACCCACTAGATAACGCTGAAAGCGCTCACAGGCCCAAACTGCAGCCAGGCACTCTTTCTCAATTTGAGCGTATTTTGACTCCGCAGCCGTCAGTGTGCGGGAACAGTAGGCGATGGGCTGTAGTTTGTTGTCATTCAGCTGCAGGAGTGCAGCCCCCAACCCATAACTGCTTGCATCCGCACTAACCACAGTCTTTTTTGAAGGGTCGTAGAACCCCAGCACTGGGGCAGACCCCAGCAGGGACTTAGCATGCAGGAACGCTTTTTCTTGTGAGGGTCCCCAGACCCAGGCAACATCTTTCTTAAGCAACTCTGTGATAGGGTGCAAAACTGTAGATAAATCTGGAAGAAACTTGCCCACGTAATTTACAAGGCCCAATATCTGTCTCAGCTCATGTACATCAGAAGGGCTTTTCATCTGTTCGATAGCCTGAATTTTCTCGGGGTCCGGCTTGATGCCATCCCCGTTGATGATATGCCCAAAGTAGCATAATTCAGTTTTCCTAAAATGACATTTTTCTTTATTCAGCTTCAGCCCAGACTCTTTGATAGCCTGCAGCACACAACTCAAACGCTGATCATGCTCCTCCACTGTAGACCCATACACTAGAATGTCGTCCATGACGACTGCTGTGCCCACGTGGCCACTCAGGAGAGAACTCATTTCCCTCTGAAAGATCTCAGGAGCGGAGGATATCCCAAAAGGAAGTCTGCAGAAGCAGAACCGACCTACCGGAGTGATAAAGGTAGTCAGTTTGCGGCACTTTGGATCCAGGGGGATCTGCCAAAAGCCACTAGAAGCGTCTAATGTGGAAAAGAACTTCGCCCCAGCCAACTTCGGGGCTATATCTTCCAATGTCGGCAGCACAAATCTCTCCCTCTTCACTGCCTCATTCAACCTTTTCAGGTCCACACAGATGCGCACCTTTCCATTTTTCTTTGCAACTGGAACAATGGGGGCACACCAATCAGTTGCTTCAATAACCTCTTCAATAACCCCCATAGACTTCATGCGCATGAGCTCTTTCTCCACTTGAGGCATGAGCGGGAACGGAATTCTACGAGGAGTAGAAATACTGTACGGGACTGCGTCACTTTTAAGTGCTATACGGACAGGTTTGCAGCTCAGTAGGCCCAACTCGCCAAACATATCTTCAGAGATCTCATTCACTCTGGCCACGAGGCCCAAGTCACAGGCTGCTTTTCTGCTCAATAAACTGTTAACACACTGACCTCGGATCACATGCACCCACATGGTGAACTTCCTTTGTTTGTACTCACAGCTGGCAAGAAATTTCCCCACACAATCAATGCGGCCACCAGGACTATGAACATTTGTAGTGACCTTCGCCAGCTGGGGCTGTCGAGGCAGTTTCATAAATTCAGCAAAAGACATTACAGTGATATCCGCTCCTGTGTCAATCTTAAAATCAACTTTGGCTCCCATTACAGTAAAGGTAACTTTCCAATCTTCCTCTGAGCTTGTCCGTTCCACAACAGACCCCACAAAAGACACTTCCTGACCCTCCTGGTCACTGTCCACCTGCATCTCCTTAATGTATTCAGTTTTACACACCGCTTCAAAATGGCCTATTCTGTTACATTTTCTGCATCTTTTATCTCTGGCCGGGCATATAGCACTCTGATCATGAGCCCGGTAGCACCGTGTGCATCGGCCATGTTGCGCCCATCCACTTCTAGGCCTTTCCAGTACTTTAGATCTACCGCTCACACTGTGCCTTTCACTAGTAATTTTCCTAGACTGTTGCACTTCATCCACAATACTCTCAGACCTCAGATCAGCACTTTGCTTTTTCACCAGTTCACTCTGGCGGGCCATCCTAATAGCCCCGTCTAACGTTAAATCAGGCTCTAACTGCAGCTTCAGGGAGACTTCAGCATCTGCAATTCCAATAACTATTCTGTCTCTGATTTGCTCTTCTTTAGCAACACCAAACTCACAGAATTCAGCTAATTCATACAGGCTGCGCACAAATGACTCCACAGATTCTCCCACACGCTGATTACGTTTGTGAAAACAAGCTCTCTCATGAATCACATTTCTTTTGGGCACGAAGTGGGCACTGAGTTTATCCATAACTATATCAAAGTTAACTTCTTCCCCTTCTTGGAAAGTAAAAGCATTGAACACTGGCTCTACATCTTTCCCCATAGAATATAAAAGAGAATTAACTTGTACTTCACCACTCTCCTTGTTCAGTTTGGATGCAATCCTGAAGCGCTGAAACCGCTGACGCCATGTGGGCCAAGCTGCAGGCTGAGAAAAGTCAAAAGGCTCAGGTGGGGTAAACTTTGACATTGCAATCGATCAGAAACAGAAGCGCAGTCCAGAACTTCTGACACCATGTCATGAGATGCAGGACATATGCAGGACACAGCAATGATGGTACAACTCTATTTTATTACAGAGCATAGCAATACACATCCAGACAGGTTGATTGTACTAAACTAACTGCGACACAGACACCGGACCTAAGCCCCGCCCACATGCTAGTAAACTGGGCCTAAATAGCATATAAAACTGGGCCTAAATAGCATATAAAACTGGGCCTAAATAGCATATAAAACTGAGCCTAAATAGCATATAAAACTGGGCCTAAATAGCATATAAAACTGGGCCTAAATAGCATATAAAACTGAGCCTAAATAGCATATAAAACTGGGCCTAAATAGCATATAAAACTGGGCCTAAATAGCATATAAAACTGAGCCTAAATAGCATATAAAACTGAGCCTAAATAGCATATAAAACTGGGCCTAAATAGCATATAAAACTGAGCCTAAATAGCATATAGAAATGGGCCTAAATAGCATATAAAACTGGGCCTAAATAGCATATAAAACTGGGCCTAAATAGCATATAAAACTGGGCCTAAATAGCATATAAAACTGGGCCTAAATAGCATATAGAAATGGGCCTAAATAGCATATAAAACTGGGCCTAAATAGCATATAAAACTGAGCCTAAATAGCATATAGAAATGGGCCTAAATAGCATATAAAACTGCAAAAAAGCTCAGGGGGAAAATAGCTCAGCTGTTAAAAGGTTAAAGTAAAAATGACAGCATCCACATTATCATAGGCTTGGCTTCTCCACACCATTATCAGAAATACACTGGGCAAAATGTATCATAATTGCAGGTGGGCAGGCTCACAAGTAGAGAACCTGTGTGTCTGCAATCGCCATTAGCAATGCTGCATTGTGTGGTGAAATGTAACATTGCACAATAACTTTCTTGTGCAAAATTACCCCAAACAATAAAGTGTAAGGGTATTTGATCTTGCCATCTCTAACGTGGGGGAAAGGCAAAAGAAGCAGGGACAGTGAAGTCAAGATTAAACTTTCATGATTCAGATAGGGCCTGCAATTTTAAACAACTTTCCAATTTGCTTTTATCATCGAATTTGCTTTGTTCTCTTAATATTTTTTGTTGAAGGGTAAACCTTGGTAGGATCATAGACTGATTTATAAGTCTTTCAAGGCCACCTCTTATTTCAGTCCATTTTAATAGCTTTTCACAGCTAGATAGGGCTAGTTCATGTGATCCATATATATATATATATATAACATTGTGCTCACTCCAGTGGAGTTATGCATGAGTCAGCACTAATTTAATGAAATGCAAGTTTGTTAAAAGCACTGAGATAAGGGGAGAGTCTGCAGAAGCTTAGATACAAGGTGATCACAGAGGTAAAAAGTGTATTAATATAATAGTGTTGGTTATGCAAAACTGGGGAATTGGTGATAAAGGGATTATCTATCTTAAAAAAAAATCAAGCAGACTGTGCCTTTGATAAATTTACCCCAGTGTATACTAATGTACAGCTCCTGACTGGCTAGAAATGGTCAAATGAGGCTAGAACTGAGGATGGCATTAATTTAATACTATTTTATGCACAATAAATATGTGTCAGTTTATTGCCTCTGTAAATTTTTACTCTTGCCCTGGCCATTGCTATCCGACAAGACAAGACCATGAGTGCATAATTAATCCCTTGTGTACTAGAGCAGCAATAGCAATGTTGTTTATTGGACTCCTGAAACAAAACTCACAGATCTATGATTGCTCAGACTGCTTATAGCCTTTCTTATACACAGAAGTTAGTTAATATTTCATTCACGGATCTGACAGTATGCAGGGTCACTGCAGGCAAAGGGCAGCAGGCGACAGCTTGCAGCACAGGGAAACCATTAAGTATCTGAAAAGCTAGAAAGTCAAAAATGTCAATGCCGCACAATTTCGGCGCCATTACTTTTTGTAAAAAAAATGCTATTTAGAAAGTTGTCCTTTACAGTTCAATAGTCTAAGAGAATACTTCTTTTTGGGAAAAAAACCCAGTTTTGCAGACTTCAGAGAGAGTGTGTGAGGACAACATTCATGTCCTTATTAAAGGGACAGTCAAGTCCAAAAAAAACTTTCATGTTTCAAATAGGGCATGTAATGTTAAACAACTTTCCAATTTACTTCTATCACCAATTTTGCTTTGTTCTCTTGGTATTCTTAGTTAAAAACTAAATCTAGGAAGGCTCGTATGATAATGTCTAAGCCCTTGAAGGCCGCCTCTTATCACATGCTTTTTTATTTGCTTTTCACAACAGGGGAGAGCTAGTTCATGTAAACCCTATAGATAACACTATGATCACGCCTGTGACTTGTGGCAGACACAGCACTAATTGGCTAAAATGAAAGTCAATAGATAATAAATAAAATGTCATTTGATCAGGGGGCTGTCAGAAGATGCTTAGATACAAGGTAATCACAGAGGTAAAAAGTATATTAATATAACTGTGTTGGTTATGCAAAACTGGGGAATGGGTAACAAAGGGATTATCCATCTTTTTAAACAACAACAATTCTGGTGTTGACTGTCCCTTTAAATGGACAATTTGATACCAAAAAAAATCACATGTTCTAATTTGTTACAATGTGTCCGATATGCATTACTGATCAAAGCTTACTATATATAAAGTCCTGCTTAGGAGCCAAGCGTATTGAAGTTCCCAGGTAGGAAGATTCTGGTGATTGCACACATAGCAAATACTAAACTAAACCTATTAACCCCTAAACCGCTGGCCCCCCACATTGCAACTACTTAACTAAACCTATTATCATCTAAACCGCCAGCCCCCCACATCGCAACTACTATAATAAAGCTTTTAACCCCAAATCGCCGGTCCCCCACATTGCAACTACTATAATAAAGCTATTAACCTCTAAACCGCTGCCCCCCCTACATTGCAACTACTAAACTAAACATATCAACCCCTAAACCACCCCCCCATCACGACACACTAAATTAAACTATTAACCCCTAAACCTAACACCCCCTAACTTTAAATTAAAGTTACAATATACTAAATACCTTAAAATAAATAAAAACTTACCTGTGAATAAAAAAAACTAAGCTTAAACATTACTATTTTAAAAAACTAAAATAGATGAAAAATAAAAAAACAAAGTTACAAAATTAAAAAATCCTAACACTACGAAAAAACAGAAAAACAAACACTAAAAATAAAAAAACTAACATTACGAAAAAAAACTAAAATTACGAGAAATAAAAAAAATCTAAGATTACAAAAATAATAAACGAAATTATCCAAAATAATACAAATGAAACCTAATCTAATACCAATATAAAAACAAAAAAGCCACCCCAAAATAAAAACACCCCCTAATTTAACAATAAACTACCATTAGCCCTTAAAAGGGCCTTTTTGTAGGGCATTGCACTAAGTTAAACAGCTCTTTTACATAAAACAAAATTACAAAGTACCCCCCCACCCAACCAACCCCCCCCCAAAAAAAAACTAAGTCTAAAAAAACTAAGCTACCCATTGCCCCTAAAGGGGCATTTGTATGGGCATTGCCTTTAAAAGAGCAATCAGCTCTTTAGTGCCTATTAAAAAAATTAAAAAGCCCTAATCTGAACCCCCTCCCAAAAAAAATAAATAACACTAACCCCAAAATCAAAATCATCCAGGTGGCAACAAGTCTTCATCCAGGCGGCGACATCTTCATCCATCGTGGGGGCATCTTCTATCTTCATACCCTTTTATATATGGGGTACCTTGCATTCCTATTGGCTGAAATATTCAAATCAGCCAATAGGATGAGAGCTGCTTAAATCCTATTGGCTGTTCAAATCAGCCAAATAGGATTTAAACAACTCTCATCCTTTGGCTCATTTAAAAAATGTCAGCCAATAGGAATGCAAGGTACCCCAAATATAAAAGTGGTATCTTGCATTCAATCTTCAGTGTACGGCGGAGATTGCATGAAGAGGAGCCTCCACACCACCAAGGACTGCCGCCGCTGAGGACCACGGCTCCGGATCCGCACATCAGGGAAGACCGCCCCACACTTCCGGGAAGAAGATAGAAGATGGTCCAGCACTGGATGAAGTTGGAGCCGTCTGGAAGAAGACCTTCACCGCCGGACTTCAGGAACTGTGAGTACCTATTTAGGGGTTAGACTTAGTTTTTTTTTTTTTTTAGATTAGGGATTTTTTATTTTAATGGGCAGCAAAAGAGCTTTTAAGGACAATGCCCATACAAATGCCCCTTTAGGGTAATTTAGGTTTATTTAGAGTTAGTTTTTTTTATTTTGGGGGGTTTGTTGGGTTACTGTTAGGAGGTACTTTGTTCTTCTTTTAGGTAAAGGAGCTGATTGCTTCAGGGCAATGCAAAACAAAAGGCCCTTTTAAGGTCTATTTGTAGTGTATTGTTAGATTAGGGGGTGTTTTTATTTTGGGGTGGCTTTTTTGTTTTTATAGGGGTATATATTAGATTAGGTTTAATTTTTATTATTTTAGATAATTTTGTTTATTATTTTTTGTAATTTTTGTGTTTGTTTTTTTGTAATAATAGTTTTTTATTTTTTCGTAGTGTTAGGATTTTACATTTTGTAACTTAGTTTAATTATTTTTATTATAGTTATGTTAGGTTTATTTATATTTTGCGTTTATTTATTTTTATCTCACAGGTAAGTTTTTATTTATTTTAAGATAGCTATATTGTAACTTTAATTTAAAGTTACAGGGGTGTTAGGTTTAGGGGTTAATAGTTTAATTTAGTGTGTTGCAATGTGGGGGGCCGGCAATTTAGGGGTTAATAGGTTTAATTTAGTAGTTGCAATGTGGGGGCTGGTGGTTTAGGGGTTAATAGCTTTATTATAGTAGTTGCGATGTGGAGGGCCAGTGTTTAGGGTTTAATAGGTTTATTTAGGTGTTAGCAATGCGAGGGGTGGCGGTTTAGGGGTTAATCACTTTATTTAGTGTAGGTGATGTCAGAGGCAGCGGATTAGGGGTATTTAGACTAGGGTTTTATGTTAGGGTGTTAGGTTTTTACCTTCTTTTCCCCATAGACATCAATAGGGATTGCGTTATAGCGATCGCCATTCCGCAACCGCAGGTGTTAGTTTTTTTTCTAACACTTTCTTTACATTGATGTCTATGGGGAAAACGTGCATGAGCATGTCAAGGCAGGCCTTGGCTTTTGTGCGGTATGGAACTTAATGCACCATACCGCACAACAAAAGAAGGTTTTTCTGTAACTTGTAATGGCAGCGCGATGGAAAGTGTGGTAGCACTAAATTTTTAGCATGATTTACGCACCAGGTTTAGCGCATAACTTGTAATCTCAGTGAATGTTTGCATCAGAATGTCTCTTTATTCACTTTTGTGACTTGATCAGTGCTTCAGGACACAACTAAAATGAAAAGCATATGTACAAGGAATGTATAAAAGAGAAGGATGGAGCGCATCCACAATCTAAGTGCAGTATATTAAAAACAACACTTTATTTGTAATACATACAACAATGTTAAACTCACAAAATTGCCCTTAAACTTATGAGGTATGTGTCTGCCTTTAAGAAAGGTAACAATCCCACTCCAGCTGTACAGTTCCGCTTTTGTTTCCACCCTGTACCTGCAGAAAAGTCTTGTCTCTGTCTAGATCTTACATATAGGGGGAACTGATAAGTACATAGCTATTAGGGATATAAGTGTGTAGATGAACACTTAGTAATGGAGATCGTATGATTACACTGTATAGGGTGAACGGCTAGTTTTTTGTCAGCAGCCATTCAATCCCTTCAGTGTTCACACTCACTTCTCCTTCAATAAGTTATGGGCGTGGCTTTACGCGTTTCGCTGGCTCCTCCCCGCTTCGTCAGAGGCTATGCCCTATCTGTCTATATTTCTCCCTTTTAAAGTCATCACTTACTACACCCCCTACTGCTCATAGGATCATGTTGATAGGTGTGTGTTAAGTGGAAGTGTCTCATATTCAATCTGCTTCCTATCTGTGCCGTAACACTCCTTATTTTTTGCGTAGCATGTCAATACCCAGCTTTACAATAACACTGTGTGTTGCTCACTTTCTACATAACAGTGTCTACTATTTAACAAAGGAAATTTTACATATTGTGTTACATACTACAATATTATGTTACAATACATCCTTAAACATACAATAGAATATACAGTTAGAAATCCTTATTAAATACAAAGTTTTACATAATTCATATTAAAAAACTTCTAATAAAAAAATATATATAAAATACATATACTAATTGTATATTTGTGCGTAGATAAATACATACAAAACCAAACATAAATCACAGTTTATACATCTTATGTCCTCAAAAAGTGTATGATATATAACAATCCTATTTCGTGATTTTAATCCTTTCTAGTAAGTAATGGAATACATGGAGTTTATATGGTGAGTGTTTTTAAGAGAAAGCTATTTATGAGGGTCTATCTATCTTTCCATTACTATAAGTCTAGTGGTGATAACACTTATGGATTATATATCATATACACAGATGCCCAATATCTATATTATGTATCTAAAACAGCTGCCAAATCAATATCCTGGTTGAGACCCCCCGGACCCATAGTATTCAATCTATGGATCCAGAAAGTCTCACGCTGTCTAAGCTGTAAGAGGCGATCGCCCCCTCTCACCGTTCTTTCCACATGTTCAATGCCTATAACTGTCAGGCCAGCACTATCTTTATTGAGTACCTCTAAAAAGTGTGCTGACACTCCATGGGTGTCCAAGCCCACTTCTATATTTTTAAGGTGCTCGCTGAACCTTGTCTTAATAGGGCGTTTAGTGCATCCTATATAAATTTTATCACACAAGCATCTAAGTAGATGCACTACATAGTTTGTCTTGCATGTCACTAAACCTTTGATTTTATAATTTCTATCACCCTTGGTCATGCCAAAGTACTGGCTATTTGGGTCTATATGGCTACAACACGTGCACCCTTTCCTTCCACATCTGAAGAATCCCTGAGTATTTCTCTCAAGCCGGTTGTTATATTTATTGGTTTGTTTTAGCATACTAGGGCTTATTCTATTCTTTAGATTAATATTCTTTTTAAAGATCACTTGTCCCTTTCCACTTAGTGTGTCTTTGAGGATGGGGTCTTGCATCAGAATTGGCCAATGTTTCCTTACAGCTCCCTCAATGTCTTTTGCTGCCCTATTATATTTAGTGATTAGTTGTACCTTTTGTTTACACCCATTCTCACCTACTGGGGTCCGCTCCCTAGAGTTTTTAATAAGTTCATGTCTATCCATTTTTTCTACTCTTTTTTTTTGTATCTGTCAACAGTTTTTCTGGGTATCCTTTCACCATAAATCTATTGTTAATGATCTTGGCTTCTTCCAGAAAGTCAGCTTGTTTTGTACAATTTCTCTTGGCTCTCTGGAATTGGCCTAGAGGTATATTCCTCTTCCATTTGCTATGGTGACCACTTTTGGCATGTAGGAACCCATTGGTATCCATTGGTTTCCTATATATTTGTGCAGATTTCACCATTTTCTTGTATTATTTCTAAATCCAGAAATGTGACTTTTGTTAAACTACACTCCATAGTGAAGCTAAGGTTCAGTGTGTTCCTATTCATATACTCAACAAATTCCACCAATTTCTCTGTTGTCCCTTGCCACACCAGGAGTATGTCATCTATATACTGATACCATTGTTTTACATCCCCTTTATATGGATTTCCTGTATTGAAAACAAATAGATCCTCCTACCAACTTATATAGAGATTTGCAAAATTAGGGGCACATTTTGTCCCCATTGCAGTCCCCCTGGTTTGGAGGAAATATCTGTTTTCAAACAAAAAGTAATTCTTTTTTAGGACAAAATCTATTGCCTGCTCCAAGAACTCCATTTGTGTCTCATTGATGTATCCACTCTTACCAATGAAATATTTGACTGCTGTGATACCTAATGTGTGCGGTATTGAGGTATACAGTGAGTATACATCCATGGTTACCTGGGGTTTTTTGTAACCCCTTGTGTATTTTGGGTAGATGGTAGAATATCAGTATTATGGGGTCTTCCCCAGGTAGATTAATAGTGTTGGGATTGGGGGTCTCACAACCAAATTATATGAATACGTGGACCATATTTTGAAACCTATGGTCCCCTGCCTGAGATCCTATGTACGAGATACGCTGCATATACTTGAACTTTTAGTGGATTTCACTTGGCAGGAGAACTGTATTTGGGTAACCATGGATGTATGCTCACTGTATACCTCAATACCGCGCACAATAGGTATCACAGCAGTCAAATATTTCTGTAGTAAGAGTGGATACATCAATGAGACACATTTCGGATCAAGTAAAAACTTTTTTGTTAACCTGGACTTAATTTTATATATTGAACTTAAGATACACGTTACTTAAGAACCTGTTTTTTTGATAACCCCTACACACACACAATATTTGTGATAGTGTTTTCTAGTTATGCTGAGCACTATGAGGCCGTCTTAGCCTTCTATTGATTAAGAAGGAGTGTGTGTTTTAAACAAATTATTTATTTTTAATGTGGCGCTGTCTGCAAAGTTGTATATGTACAATGAAGCCCCTCATTATGTAGTAATAGCACACCTTGTGTTCACACTTGCTTTATAAATGGTTCGGCACAAGTGAGAAGAAGGGAACCTGTTAAATATGCTGATATTTGCCACTGTAAGATATGCTCAAATATTTATTTTTAATAAGCTTTTTTTTTAAGCCTGAATCAAATAAACTTGTATCATTTGCATTGGATCTTATACAATTATCATGTATGTCTTTGTTTCTGCAATTTATATTATAAATAAAGCAGTGATTTTCAAGGGTGTCATAACACAGAGAATCAGGATTGGGAGTGGTTGAAAAGGTCACAAATTGCTTATAAAATGTATATATATAGCTAGCTAGATAGAGATGGGTGTCTGAAAGGGTGGAGCATGGAGGGAGTGCCCACCCCCCCACCCCCAGAATTTTGCTAAGGATAAAATGTCAGGCACACTACTTCAAACACACAGCTAGATTAAAACTAACTCTTCCATTTTGCTTTTAATGTAGCTGTGTGCTTGCTAGAGGGTTAATATTATTATAATGTTATTTTATCTATGGGCTCTGCACTCAGGCTGGCCTGGAGTTAACTGTCTGAGTCTCTGAGTTCTGTGCAGCTGCCTATGAGTGCTAATGAGTGCACAGAGCTGTGAGTTTTGCATTGGCATGGGATGTGCACCCGGTCCGGTTTGAGAATGTATACAGAGTTTTTGTGTTTGTCTGAGGAAGGGGGAAACCCAAAAACATCCCATTTACAATAAACTACTGTTACAAAAATCCAGCAGACATGGTGGCTGAAATGGTGAGTGCATATATTGTGCATGATTATATAAATAAAATATGCTGGGCTGGCTCATAGATTTACAAATCATATTTGCCAAGCTCAACCTTATATCTAAGAACTCACTTGACTCACTATTGACTCCAATGAGCTACCATGGTTAAAACTATGTTCAACTCATGCATACAGGCAACTCTGTCTGCTTCACATGTTGTCAATGATATTATTATACGTATTTCAATTTGTAAGCTTTTTTTTTTTGCCCCCCTATCCTGGAAACAAATCTGTGGACGCCCATGTAGATAGACATTAAGATTGCTAAATAGACAGACAGAGAGACAGACAGGACAGACAGACAGACAAACAGACAGACAGACAAACAGACAAACAGGCAGACAGACAGACAGACAGACAGACAGATAAATGATAGATACAGTAGATAGATAGATAGATAGATAGATAGATAGATAGAAATAACAATAGTATTTAAGCCATTGGTATATCTATTATGACATTGAATTAACATTTTCTACTTCATTATGTTGCATTAATTAAGCCCTTGGGCAGCACAGTTATATAAAAAAGTGAATCATGGGCATTACATGGATTTCAGATGTAACCAATTAAGGCAAATAAAAAACTTAAATGAAAAATCACAGATAAAAAGGAAAGATGTTGTTCCTTATTTCTATGAATTTTGCAAAAAGATGAAAAAATAAGATAAAAAAACTTTACCATAACTGACAACGGTGAGGGTCATCTTTGTTCAGAGTGATTGTCTTTCCATGTGGGATGTGACGGCCTTCTATTATGCACACAGGGCAATCTTTAGGATCAACACATGATTCCGATACTTCATCCAATATTTTACCTAAGTGAAAGAAAACATATTATAAATGACATATAGAAGAACACATATAGGCCTTGAACAGTTACCAGTAAACAGAGATGTAACCTGAAATCGCTGGGCCTTGGGCCAAATTAGAGGCAAAGCTCAATCCACCGTTTCCTATCCACATTTTAATTGTTTCATATAGGTGTCAATTGCCAATAATGGTTATTGCTTGTATCTGTATTTGTTTTTCCTTAACAACTACAACTTAAAGGGACACTAAACCCAATTTTTTTTTCTTTCTTGATTCATATAGAGCATGCAATTTTAAGCAACTTTCTAATTTACTCCTATTATCAATTTTTCTTCGTTCTCTTGCTATCTATATTTTAAAAAGAAGGCATCTAAGCTAAGGAGCCAGCCAGAACCCTGGAGAGCACATGTTTATTGGTGCTGTACAATCAGCAAGGACAACCCAGGTTGCTCACCAAAAATGGGCCGGCATCTAAACTTACATTCTTGCTTTTCAAATGAAGATACCAAGAGAAACTTAGAAAGTTGCTTAAAATTGCATGCTTTATCTAAATCACAAAAGAAAAAAAAAGGGGGTAGAATGTCCCATTAAAGGGATAAGAAAGTCAAAATTAAAGGGACATGAAACCCAATTTATTTTCTTTCATGATTCAGATAGAGAATACAATTTTAAACAACTTTCTAATTTAATTCTATTATCTAATTTGTTTCATTCTCTTGGTATCATTTGTTGAAGGAGCAGCAAAGCACTACTGTTTTCTAACTGAACATATGGGTGAGCCAATCACAATCAAAATATATATGCAGCCACCAATCAACAGCTAGCACCTAGGTTCTCTGCTGCTCCTGAGTGTGCCTGGATAAACCTTTCAGCAAAGGATAACAAAAGAAGGAAGGAAATTAAATAATAGAAGTAAATTGGAAAGTTGTTTAAAATTGTATGTTGTGTCTGAATCATGAAAGAAAAATTTGGGGTTTCATGTCCCTTTAAGCTTGTATGAGTCAGAGAGAGCATGTATTTTTAAGACACTTTTAAATTTACTTTTATTTTTAAATGTGCTTTGTTCTCTTGGTATCCATTGTTGAAAATGAATATGAACATATCCTACAGTAGTGGAAACTACTTGGTGATTGGTGCCTGTATACATTTGTCTCTTGATATTGGCTAACTAGATGTGGTCAGCTAGCTGCCAGTAGTGCAACGTTGTTTTCTCAACAAAGGATAGCAAGAGAATGAAGCATATTTGATAATAAAAGTAAATTTGAAAGTTGTTTAAAATTGTATATTCTTTCTGAACCACAAATTAAATTCTTAAGGTTTCCTGTCCCTTTAATGGTTAGGAAAAGTAACGTCAAAATGAACCTTTCATAATTCAGATAGAGAATGCAATTTTAAACAACTGTACAATTTGCTTCTTTCTCTTCGTATCATTTGTTGAAAATTAAAACTAGGTAGGCTCAAAATCCAAGAAATACCAAGACAATGAAGCAATTGTGAAAATAGAAGAAAATTGAAAAGTTGTTAAAAAAATGTCATGCTCTATTTAAATCATGAAAGTTGAATTTTGTCTTTACTGTCCTTTTTTTTTAGTACCCGCCTCATTACCCCATAGGCTAGGTTTGACTCTCTAATAAAACCAAAAGTGATAAATGATACATAGACAGAGAGATAGACAGACAAACAGACAGCTAAATAGATAGATAGATAGATAGATAGATAGATAGATAGATAGATAGATAGATAGATAGATGATAGACAGATACTGCAGATAGATAGATAGATAGATAGATAGATAGATAGATAGATAGATAGATAGATAGATAGATAGATAGATAGATAGATAGATAGATAGATAGATAGATAGATTGATCAGACAGATAAAATATATATACATATGCACACACATATACAAAGTGTATACATCTTTCACCGGGTTACATGTATTATATTTAGGTGTATCATTTAATGCACAGTGTTTGTGTATACATGGCCTTACCAGGAGGACAGTTTGCATGGCAGCCTTCTACACATTTAAGGGGACAGTCTACAGACTCAGGATGTTGACATGTTGTTGGGCAGGCAGGTGCACAGCTGTTGTATCTCCATTCACACACATACTCCAGCTCTTTCTTATTCTTTTCTTCACAACTTTGTGCTGCATTAAGTAGACATAAATAAGTTATGACTTAGAGAATACCAGGTTTCTTATGTGTCCAACTCAGCAAAATCCTTGATACAGAACAATGATTCAACCCATGATGCATAGGCCACTAGTACTCCAGTTACACATCAGTGATAAAAGGCCTATCATTCTTCTAATAGTGATGACTAAATCTATAAAGGACACTGCAGGTGGTGGGTGAAAGAGATACCGATTGTGTCATAAAACCACAACTGCTTCGATTCACAGAACAGAAAACAAAAAACATTGAAATGGTAACATAGATGATACAGACATTTGTAAACTCTGTAAAGTATTCAGCTCAAGAAAAAGACATTTAGGGGCCGAATAGAGCTTGATACCCCTGTTTCTGCGCAAAACTTGTCCACTGCCTCTGAGGCTGTGGTCTTCAATCTGCCCGATCCTATACGATCGGGCTGATTGACACCCCCTGCTAGCGCTGATTGCCCGCAAATCTGCAAGGGGTGGCATTGCCGAAGCAGTTCACCAATGTGCAGCGGACATGATACGCTACATCGTATCATGTCCGTCCGCACTTTAGTAAATCGGCCCCATGGAATATTTTGCAATGAAGGGTGATGCAAAGATAATATGTTAATCTGCTAATGCTACATTTTGGGGGCAAAAAAATGTAAGCTTCAGTTCAGAAGATAAGCATAAATATATTATCTGATCCTTGCTCTGTTTGCATTATATGATTTTCAAACTAAAATTATAAATGAAATATGTAATTAGTTTTGGCAATTAATCAAAGAATGTCATAAAAACTGAAAATAACACTGATTTTGCCTGCAATAGTATAACAATGTCATTCTAAACTGTAATTTATCTTAATACATGTATATCACATGTGCACTAAATTATCTGAAATTCATTCATTAGCTAAACAAATTAATGAATAAATATGAAAGTTTATTTCTTTATTTTGTTTCCCTTAACTATTATTTGGAGAAACTAAATGAAGTAATGTACATATTGTCTATTACTTTGTTAGTTTCTTTAGTTAATAAACACAGACATTTCAGATAAAAAATAGTGAAATTTGTCCTTTGTTTTGCAAACAAATAATGAAAAGAAATGTTTGCACATCCATGTTATAAGTATGTTTACTTCAATTTAATTTAGTTGTAGTACATTTAAGCAGATTAACTCAATATCATTCTTAATATATGAACAGATTTTTTTTTTAAATGTATATATCATATGTATTGTCACATTAAAAGATTTCAGTGGGGCTGTCCAACTAGGATTCACTTATATTCATCTATATGAGTGCAGATCCTTAATAAATGCTGTTCACTGCCTCTAATCTTGAGAAAGATCTTGAGAAAGGCAACCTGCCGAAACGCGTAGATCACCTGACTGAACCATACCTGGATTAAATGTGTGCACACACTATCAGCCTTCTGTAAAGGAACAAACCGGTAAAATGGCTACAACACCTAAAGCTGCAACGTTTCATTTTTGATTGTTAGATACAATTCCTGCAACCGAGAGAGATAATTGAGAAAGCTGGTACCTATGTGAGAAGGGGAACGGAACCCTAGGAATCACAACACCAGAGGGGTTAGCCGTTGGGGAGCTTATCACAAATAACAGGACCATAATCTATTCTCAACACTATCGATTGAAGGCACGCAAGGAGCATTGGTAAACACTGCAGGTACGATTAACAATCTGAAGGTGAGCAATACTTGCTAGAACTAAGGATTCAAATAAAGAGGTAATCTCCAGCTGTGGTGAGCAAAGTGACTTATTTATTTTTCATACATGGTCAAAATACAGCAGCGTTTCGGGCTAACAATAAGCCCTTTGTCAAGCATTGACAAAGGGCTTATTGTTAGCCCAAAACGTTGCTGTATTTTGACCTTGTATGAACAATAAATAAGTCACTTTGCTCACCACAGCTGGAGATTACCTCTTTATTTGAATTTTATGGGTTTGGTAAGCCCCTCCGTGCTTTTTGTGAGTAGTGAGTGCTGTATTCAATTTTACTTGCTTGAACAGTATATAGAACTAAGGATTCCCCACTGACACTTATTTATAAAAATGTTAAAAATATTTCATAAATAAACTCACAGCTGACAAGGCACCCTATGGTATATCCGTAGTAAGGATTACAACAAATCTCTATATGGAGTAGGACAGCGTAAACTGCTACAATAGCATCAATAATCTATAAAACGCAACATAATAACAAAACATTTTTTATACCATATATTGAAGAATATACTTGTCAGAAACTGTGTTCACACTATTTCCAACTAACGAATCTGCTGTCAGAAATTGTGTTCATATTATTTCCAACTAATGATTCTGCTGACTGAACACGCTATATCAACCTATATGTCAGTGTATTAACCACAGTATATATGTTTTAACGAATCTACCATTGAACTTTTGCTATACTAAGCAAGTTAACAAAACATCTTTTTATCACAATATCGTGTTTTAATTTTATTTTATTTGTAAATATATGTGTATACAGACACCGGTGTCCAATTCTGTGAATATTTACTGTTAAATAAATGTGTTATATACAATTTTTAAATTGAAACAGTGTCCTCCTACTTTTAGCCCTATAACTTTTCAGTCCTATAGTGCCACCCTCCATTTACCTTTTAATATATTTACAAAATTTATTTTTACAAGATTAATGCTGCCAATGTCAGTTTTTGAACAACAACAGCAAGAAGATTTTGCACTGGTAGTGAACAAACAGGTGTCAGATATTATTAGGGCAATTTGTACAAACAGAGCCAATAGTTAGTTATTTATTTCATTTTTTGGATGTTTATAGTGAGATGGACTTTTTGGCTGACTTTAAGTGCTTTCTTGTCATTAGTTTTTTTATGAAGAACCTTTGATATCTATAATATGCTAATGTCAGGTGTAATTATGATCTTTTATACTCACGACATAATCTTGATGATCTCCACTGTATATTTACTCCTTTCTGAGCGCAGACATGAGAATAGGCAGCTATAGAGTCACAGAAACATACACAATCCCCAATGGATTCACAAGCACAGGTTTCGTATCTACAAATCTCCCAATATGGTTCAGGATTTACCTTAACATGAGATAATTAGACAAAAATGGTAAGTAAAAAACTGCTAAGACATTATTATAAGAAATATATTATAAATATCTACATATACTGTACATAAATGATCAAAGATAAAGGCATATTTTTGAGGTAGGAAAGTCTAGCCTGAGACAAATTATTTGTAAAAAAATAAAAATAAACAGGGTCCTTAGAAATTATCATCCAAAAACAGAGCATCATCATTATTCCAACTATATCAAAATATAGATAAACAATATAACAATTTGTGAATTCAGAGCTTGAGAGGAAGTGATATGCAAAGCTCACAATTTATTTATTTTTTTCCGCAAAATAAACATTTTTGCAGTTGTGATTTTAATAATTGTATTCATGTTTTTTCCATTATGGAAGGTTTGAGCAAAGTGCAGGATTCCTTTTACAATTCATTTGTTTCTGTGTTTTTCTGATATTTTAAGTATCAACCTATCAAGTCACCTACCAGTTTTGCACATTCTGCAAACATTTCCTCGATCAGAATGTTACAGGCATTTTCTACCGCAATTTGCTTCATCACATTGTCTTGACATAGTGATCCGGTTAATGATGCAGAAAACTGTATAAACAAAATTATTTTGTCACAATATGAAAGCTTATCCAAAAGCTACAATTACTCAACATGCTATTAAATTTGCAGTAAAAAAAAAAAATCTCAATATTCACCAAAATCTTACGAGATTAATACTCAAGTTTAAATACAACCATTTTAAATATAGCGTATCTGATAACAATGTAATAAAAACATTTAAAATGTAAAGGTCAACTAAAAAAAAAACATTTCATGAGATAACATAATCCTTTATTTCAGTTCCCTTTTTATTCATAAATAAAATTATGCAAATATAAATTCTGATAAATCATTTTTAAAAAGTTGTTTACCTTTATAATTTAAAACATTAAATTAACAAAATAAATTGTAATAAGAAGAAGGCATATGCCCTTAACCCACCCTTGGCAACTCTTGAGTTACTAATGGATGGATAGATTAATGCAATTGGTCTTTGACATCTCTCAAGCATACTGGAATATTTTTTGGGTGGACCTCAATGAGGGCTTAGCCATTAATTATGGGACACTACTTACAGAGGTCAGGAACCTATTCAGATGATTAAACTTCTAAAAGATATCCTGATTGGGTAGGATCACCACATTGAAAATGTCTATATTGCCAAAAGTATTATACCTGGTTCGATTCCCCTGAATGTCCCAAGATAAATGTAATGGGATAATTACAATGCCTCATCTTGAACTATATGGAAAACGAACAAATCTCTTATTGGAGCCTTGGTGCCCCCGATTACTCTATTTTATCACAATCAGGTATGTCTTTCTCACTTAGCTGCATGGAGACATCAAGGTAAGTTCTCTGGTTTATAGAAGAGTTCAACAGGCCTCACTAATAAGGTAGTATTAAACCATTTGAAACAATTAGAATGCTTGGCAATCACTTCATCATAATCTAGGAATAGTTCTACACCCTTCTATGACTTGGTCTGTCGCTTGTGTGGTGTACCAAATACTTGCTTGGACTCATTAACAGAGTGTGGATTTGTATAAGTGCAAAACTTATTTGCCCATGATAGATTTGGCAAACCAGATTAATTAGTTGCATTTGAACAATCAGATAAGCCAGTAGGGTTCAAATTTGAACACTTTAGTCTACAGAGTTTTCTTAGATTGTGGGGATTCCCTAGGACATACGGTTACCCACTAGTTCAGAGAAGTGTTGGGTAGCATCAAAATGGTTAACCAAGCCTCTCATGTTTCATTATGGGATCATGCTAGCTGGCCATTCAGAGATCTGACTTTGGCAGATAGGAGCATAGGATAGTGACCTAGTGGGAAATTCTACCCCAGACCATATAGCAATTATACTTACCAAAACAAAAAAAAAGAAAACTTTACATTGCACTAATTGGATATAATTTTACTTAAAAATCTTGGTCAGATGGCATCTTACACCACTTCAATTTTCTCAGATTGTAGCTGATAACTCTTCTCAGTGCTTGAGGGAATATGAAACTGAAAGCTCTGATATATATGTGTGGTTATCCTACCCTAGACTTGATAGTCTGTGGAAGTAGGGGGAATTTTAAATGTCTTGGAAGTAACTCAGCAGTTTCTCATGATCCACATCCTATTAGCAACCAAGCTGTGCATTGTGTGGAGGTGGAGCAAGGTGGGTTTATGGTTGCTGAGTCAAGTAAAAGAAACAGTTGAGTTTTTGGCCAAAATGGAAAAATGGTTTTGTTTAGGAGGTGTGGGAGCTATGGGTGTTGGCTGTTATTATGTCATAGTGCTTGCCCTTTCCCTCTCCACCCTTTTTTCTTTATCCCTTTTTCCCTCTTGCTTGCCCCATCCAGTCATAGTTTGTGAAAGTTAATGTTCATTAAGTGCGCTATTCACTTTTATAGTATTCTTGATATTTTATTCTTGTTGTTGATAATTTTTGGTTAGATCATTTTGGACCAGACCTCATATTGTTTGTGCAAAGACATTGGGGCTGATTTATCATGGCCTGAATAGGGCCATAGACTCCTGTTTCTGCGTGAGCCTTCAGGTTGCCGGAAACAGGAATTAAGAAGCAGCAGTCTTAAGATTGCTGCTCCTTAACTCGTCTGCCTCCTCTGAGGCTGCGGACATCAATCCACCCGATCGAATATGATCGGGTTGATTTACACCCCCTGCTAGCGGCCAATTGGCAGCAAATCTGCAGGGGGAGGCATTGCACAAGCAGTTCACCATGTCCGAATCATGTCCTCCCGGGGTATGATAAATCTTCTTTTTTGATTTAACTTTTAGAATAACGTTCTGGAATTCTGAGCTACCACACTTGAGAACTGTCTAACATTGTAATTTTGGAAGTGTGTAGAGTATAAAAAAAACATGCTGTGTTGTTTTTGCTCAGGTTGTTACATCTACTAATCTTTATAAAAACATGCTTTAATAAAATAAAGAAACAATAAATAAATTAAACATTAAAGGGCATTTAAGCTATTTTTTTATTTATGCATCAAATATTTTTCACTGCACTGCCAAAGATATACAAGCAAAATAAATAAAAGTATTTAAAACTGTTATTTCCTAGAGAAATATGCCCTGTTTTGCAGATATGGAACAGAACTTTAAAAAAAGCCATTTGAATGCTATTTATCTTATTTACTTTGCTATGGCTAATTAGAGATAGATATAATGTCAGGGCTTTTTCCCTGCTTTGATTGCCATGTGCTGCTGGAAGCCATGTTGCTCACCTTTTCTTGCTGAATCTGGTGCAGAGTGTGTGATGCTGCTCATTTCCTGCACGCCCTCTTATGGCCAGACTGTTGTACATCATGACAGGTTGCAGTCTCAGAATTGTGATGTCATCACTTATTATTTAAAGGGGCTCTGTTCAGTATGCTTTGCCCTTGCGTTGTCTCAGACCTGTTTGTGAGTTCCTGTATTCCAGTTCCTGTGTATTACCTGGCTAGTCTGACGTCTCTTCGGGTTCCTGATCCCTGGCTTGTTCCTGACTTTGCTGTTCTCCTAGTTCCTAATTCTGGCCCGTCTGACTACTCGCTTTGGTTCCTGACTTAGCTCGTCTGACTACAAGCTCCAGTTTTGACTCCTGGCTTGTTATTTGACTTGTGGACTTTTTATTATTTTTGTTATTAATAAAGGTGTGATTATTTTTGCACTTCTCATCTCAGTCTGATTCATGGCACCCTGACATTACGCAAGGGCCATGAATCCTGATGGTGCTTATAATCCACTTTTACCTACCATCATTTCCAGGATAGATGAACAGGATCACCGCTTGGATCAATTTGCAATAGCCCTGCAAACTCATTCAGACCAGAGTGTCCCACAAGTTATGACTGCTCCTGTTTCCGCTGCTGCACCTAGTCCTACCAGGAGCATGTCCAGCTCTGCACCTCTACCTCAGTGTTATGGAAGTGATCCTAATCAGTGCAGAGGGTTTTTGAACCAGGGGGACATTTACTTTGAGATGTTAACTCAGGCATTTCCCTCTCACAGAGCTAAGGTGGGATTTCTCATCTCTTTACTGTCTGACATGGCCCTTGCCTGGGCTAATCCCTTGTGGGAGACTAATAAACCTGTGATTTCTAATTACCCTGAATTTGTGGCCTCCTTTCGAAGGGTATTTTATGTTGCGGCTCGCTCCTCCTCTGCTGCCAAATTACTCATGTCCATTCAGCAAGGTACGAGATCTGATGCTCAGTATGCCATTGAGTTCCGTACGATTGCCGCAGATTTTAATTGGAACAATGAAGCCCTTGTTGCCGTCTTCCTTCATGGGCTCTCTGATGCGATTAAAGACGAAGTTGTTGCCAGAGATTTACCAGAGGATATCAAGGCATTGGTGTCTTTTTTAAACCTAATTGACATCAGACTCAGAGAGAGGCACTCTTTTAAGGAGCGCTTGCAGAAGCCTCCTGTTCCGTTGTCTCCTACGTTATCGTTCCCACCCATGCCTCCCTCTCCTCTCATGTCTCTTGGTCCCGAGTCACCAGGTACTGCTGTCCGATGCAGTTGGGATTCACGCATCTCTCCGAGGCGGAGAGGGCCTTTAGAAGGATGGAGGAGCTCTGCCTCTATTGCGGGTTACAGGGCCACCATTTAAAGTCTTGTCCTACACGGACAGTTAAATGCTCGCACCTAGGGTCCTGTTGACTCCGGTGCTGCTGGCTATTTCATTGACAGGGCTTTTGTATCACAGCACTCGATTCCTGTATTGCCTCGGTCTGTTCCGCTTGCTATTGAGGCCATTGATGGCAGGCCCCTTCAGCCTGCACTCGTTACTCACGAAACAACTCTGTTATCCATGGCTGTTGGGGCTTTCCATTTTGAAACCCTCCAGTTCCAGGTGATTAACTCTCCGCATTTTCCGGTTGTTCTGAGTTATCCTTGGCTCCAAAAGCACAATCCCAATCTCGACTGGCGTAGGACCGAAATATTGTTATGGTCTCCTCAATGTATTTCCACTTGTCTTCGGAAACGAGTCAAAGTCCTGTGCACTTCTATGGTATCTCAATTGCCTGATGAGTACTGAGCATTCCAAGAAGCTTTTGACAAGGTGCGTGCTGGTACGTTGCCTCCTCACCGGTCTTACGATTGTGCCATAGACCTGCAACCCCAGAGCTATTCCTCCTCGGGGATGGGTTTACCCTCTCTCGGTTACAGAGAATTGAGCTATGGAGGAGTATGTTGCCGATGCTCTGTCATGGGGTTCATCCGCAAATCCTGCTCTCCTGCAGGGGCTGGCTTCTTCTTCGTGAAGAAAAAGGGTGGCGAGTTAAGACCATGCATCGAATATAGGGGTCTTAATCGTCTTATCATTAAGAATGCTTACCCTATTTCACTCATTACGGAACTCTTTGACTGCCTTAAGGGAGCTACAGTCTTTTCTAAACTTGATTTGAGAGGAGCATGCAATCTCGTTAGGATTAAGGAGGGCCACGAATGGAAAACAGCATTTAACACCAGGAGCGGGCATTATGAGTATCTTGTAATGCCCTTTGGTCTATGTAATGCTCCAGCTGTTTTCCAGGAATTTATTAATGATGTCCTACGAGATATGTTGCAACGGTGTGTTGTGGTGTACATAGACAACATCCTCATACACTCACCCACACTTGAGGCTCATCATTCTGATGTTACACGGGTACTTCAGAGACTACGTGAGAATGTTTTGTAAACTCGAAAAATGTGAGTGCCATCAGACTCAAGTAACCTTCCTAGGTTATGTAATCTCCATTGCAGGGTTCTCCATGGATCCTGACAAGTTGTCTGCAGTGGCCTCGCCCAATTGGTCTTCACTCTATTCAACATTTTTTGGGCTTTGCCAATTACTATAGGAAGTTTATTAAAAACTTTTCTTCCTTAGTCAAACCTATCACTGACATGACCCGTAAGGAGAATGATCCACTCCATTGGTCACCTACTGCCAATAAGGCTTTTGAGAGTCTTAAGACTGCCTTTGCTGCTGCTCCAGTCCTGGCTCATCCTAACCATTTCATTCCTGAGACTGGAGTAGGTGCCCTCTTTTCTCAACGTCCTATGCCTGACGGATCCTTGCATCCGTGATGTTTCTTCTCTAAGAAATTGTCTCCAGCGGAGTGCAATTATGAAATTGGCGACAGGGAATTACTGACCATAATTTTGGCACTCAAGAAATGGAGGCACCTTCTCAAGGGTATAGCATACCAGTGCTCATTCTTACTGACCACAAGAATTTGACTTATCTATCCAAAGCAAAATATTTGTCGCCCGGACAGGCCAGATGGGCGCTATTTTTGTCTCAGTTTAATTATGTGGTTTCCTACCTGCCTAGTAGTAAGAATGTTAGGGCTGATGCCCTCTCTCGTCAATTTTCACCTCTGTTCAAGGAGGAGTCTGTACCTTTTCCAGTTATACCTCTGACCATATTTTGGCCACGATACGTACTAATTTGACTTATCCCTTAGGGGAGGAGATCCTGCCTGCACAAACCAATGCACTTCCTGAGAAACCTAGTGGTAAGTGCTTTGCACCTGAGAATATTCAAACTAACCTATTGCACACTTACCACTATCCTAAAGCCGCAGGTCACCCAGGCAAGAACCAAATGATTTGGTCTGTAATTCGAAAATTCTGGTGACGGGGTCTTCGTTCTGATGTTGCTGCATATGTTGCCTCCTGCTCAGTCTGTGCACAGAATAAGACTCCTCGACATCTACCTGTTGGTCTTCTTCAACCTATTGCTAATGGTGAGCGTCCGTGGACACATCTTTCCATGGACTTCAATGTCGAGCTCCTTGTTTCCAATGGCAATACTGTTATCCTAATGGTGGGTGACCATTTATCTAAAATGTCACATTGCATTCCCTTGAAGAAGTTGCCTACTGCTCAGGAGCTTGCTTCAATTTTTGCCCGTGAGGTCTTCCGTTTACATGGGTTACCCAAGGAGATAGTGTCAGACCGGGGTAGCCAGTTTGTCTCCAGATTTTGGCGTTCCTTTTGTGCTCAAATGGGGATCCACCTTTCCTTCTCCTCGGCATATAACCCTCAATCCAATGGGGCTGCGGAGCGGTCTAATCAAGCTCTGGAACAGTTCCTCTGTTGCTATGTTTCAGATCACCACAATAATTGGTCTGAACTGTTACCTTGGGCAGAGTTCACTTGTAATAGTGCTATTAATGCTTCCTCCCAGTTATCCCTGTTCATGGCGAATTATGGGTTTCAACCATCCTTATTGCCTGATTCATTTATGTCTCAGGGTATTCCGGCTTTGGAGGAGCATCTCCGGCAACTCCGTTCCACGTGGGTGTAGATTCAGGATTGCCTTCATCGTTCTATGCAGCGCCAAAAGTTCCAGGCTGATTGTAGGCATCTGCCCGCACACCTTCCTACCAGGTTGGTGAGAGGGTTTGGCTGTCCTCTCGCAACTTGAACCTTCGTGTGCCTTCCAATAAACTGGCTCTCCGTTATGTTGGTCCTTTTCGGATACTCCGACGGGTCAATCCTGTGGCCTACGCTCTTGACCTTCCCCCTGCAATGCGCATCTCCAATGTTTTTCATGTCTCCCTCTTGAAACCATTGGTTTGTAATTGGTTTACCACTGTTTGTAATCGGTTTACCATTATTAACTCTCGTATGTCCATGGGCCGCGTACAGTATTTGTTCACTGGAGGGGCTACAGTCCTGAGGAGCGTTCATGGGTTTCCTCCTATGATGTTCATGCTCCCGCCCTTCTCCGTGCCTTCCATGCCCATTTCCCCAATAAGCCTTTTGTCCTCCCATGGGGGAGGGGTCGTTGAGGGGAGAGTACTGTCAGGGTTTTTTCCCTGCTTTGTTTGCCATGTGCTGCTGGCAGCCATTTTGCTCACTTTTTCTTGTTGAATCTGGTGCAGAGTGTGTGATGCTGCTCATTTCCTGTACGCCCTCTTATGGCCAGACTGTTGTACATTATCCGTGTGAGACAGGTTGCAGTCTCAGAATTGTGATGTCATCACTTATTATTTAAAGGGCCTCTGTTCAGTATGCTTTGCCCTTGCTTTGTCTCAGACCTGTTTGTGAGTTCCTGTGTTCAAGTTCCTGTGTATTACCTGGATAGTCTGACATCTCTTCTGGTTCCTGATCCCTGACTTGTTCCTGACTTTGCTGTTCTCCTAGTTCCTGATTCTGGCCCATCTGACTACTCACTTTGGTTACTGACTCGGCTCGTCTGACTACCAGCTCCGGTTTTGACTCCTGGCTTGTTGACTTTTGGACTTTTTATTATTTTTGTTATTAATAAAGGTGTGATTGTTTTTGCACTTCTTGTCTCAGTCTGATTCCTGGCACCCTGACATATAATAATCTCTTTTACACATTAACCAATCATAGAGCTCCATATTAGACATTCTGGGTGGACAAGAGTGAATAACAACAAATTGTTTGTGCAATGCAGCTCCCTGCTCGCAAGTGACCAATCACTCGTGAGCAAGGGCTCTCAATTACCCTGGAAGAGCAAGTTTGTGGGGACTGCAAATCACAAGCTCAGAGCTGTTGTATAGGTTAGGAAGCTGCTGTCTCACTATAGCTCCAAAGCTGCAACCAGTGACTGTGGAATATAGCTGTGTCTGCACTTCCATGTTTAACATGAATTGGGAAGCTCACGATATTCTGAATTAAATTACAGGCAAAAAGAATAAAATAAATACGTATATTGCAATGTTGTTTGACTACATGTAATTAAACAATTTATATTAATATCTTGAAGTGATTGATGTCTCTTCAAAGTAAAATCACACTATGGGCAAGTCTAAAAAGGGTTTGAGAAGTCTCCATACATTAACAAGATTCCTAAAGGTACAGAACCATTTGAAATGCATTTTGCCTTTGTAAGAATTAAAAATGTTTCAAGTGTATTTTATACTTGCACTATAGCTAGAATCTATTTAAATGTTATGTTAATATTATTTGTGTTTGTATAACACTTTTCTCATTTTCATAGAATGCAATCTATTTTATATCTGAAACTATTGATACAAATAATTTTGTTCTGTTTATGTATATTACGGCTTATGGCTTCCCTCCCCAACCCACTTTCAAGACAATGAAATTGGGTGTCGATATGGATTTGTCCAACCAACTTTTTCAATACAACCTTAAAGCAGAGTGCGAAAGACAAGGAAGAAATAAGGAATATTACAATAGAAATGGCCTTTCTATATCTAATGTTCAAAATGTAAATGTTATCCCAGTGTTAACCGAAAATAGAAAATAAGATGGACATTAATTAAAAATTTAAATCCCTATAAAAATGTTTATTAGTACTAAAAAAACAAAAAACTTTGCAGTGTATATTTGTTATTTATTTTCACTCCTATTCCTGTAACTTAATTTTGCACCCTGTGGTTTCCACAGCCTCCAGAGATGCAGAAGTGCAACCCATAGATGCCATCAACATGCTACATCTGAGGCTTGATCAATGCAGGATCTTGCTTATATTTGTCCCTAATTAAGCACAGCAAATGAGATAGGATAAACATTCTTAAAGGGACATGAAACCCCCAAAAAATCTTTCATGATACAGGTAGAGAATGCAATTTAAACAACTTTCCAGTTTACATCTATTATCTCATTTTCTTCATTCTTTATCTATCCTTTTTTCTTTTTAAAAAAATAGCAATACATATGGGTGAACAAATCACAAGAGGCAAATTAGATAATTGAAGTAAATCGGAAAGTTGTTTGAAATTGCATGCTCTTTATAAATCGTGAAAGAAAAAATGTGGTTTTCATGTCCTTTAACCTCTTAACGACCAAGGACGTGTCAGGCACTTCCTACAAAAAAATACCTGTAAGGACCAAGGATATTTGAGGCATCACTGTAATATCTTTTTTAAGCATCCAATGCAGAGAGAGTCACTCTGTGGCCCGCTCTGCATCGGCCAGCAATGGTGCCGATCGTTGGTGGGTGGGAGCTGTAGCAGGGAGGCAGGTGGGTGGCCCATCACTGATCCACTTCCTTTCAGGTGCCAGGAGCGGAGGGCGGGTGCGTGCGCGGGTGCACATGAGCGCGTGCAGGTGGGCGGGAGCACGCAGGAGTGCACGGGAGCGGGTGGGACTGGGACCGCTACACTACAGAAAAGTCTAAGAAATGGAGGGAGAGGGAAGCAAATAAATATTTGGAAAGGGATCTGGGAGGGGGAGGGGGTAGGGATATGGGGGGGCAGCTACACAACAGAAAATTTGGTTTTTATTTATTTATAAATAAGGCTATTTTTTATAGTAAATTATAAGATATGATGAAAATAATGGTATCTTTAGAAATTCCATTTAATGGCAAGAAAAACGATATATAATATTTGTGGGTACAGTAAATGAGTAAGAGGAAAATTACAGCTAAACACAAACACCGCAGAAATGTAATAATAGCCCTGGTCCCAAACGGTCAACAAATAGAAAAGTGGTCTGGTCACTAAGGGGTTAAGAGGCTTTTTATGCGTTATATTCCTGGACTCCAAAGCAATGCACATTTTACAAACCAGAATACAGTTGTACATGCGTTTAAAACACTTATTTTTTTATGCAAATTTTTGCAATACAGTCATTAACTGTGGGTAAATATAATGCAAATATAAAATGACTTTAATATCCCTTTAACTAAACTATTTTTTATAAAAAATATGTAAAACTATTTCTATGTCTGTATAATAATGTTTATTTTCACCTTTGCAGCATCGGCACATAGGGGATTTACTCTCCAAGAATTTCCAAAATCACTGGGGTCAATTTCCACCTGATTATTGCTGCTAGTCAAATCATTGTTTTCAATTCCATCGAAGTTCCCACACAAACCACAAACTTGATCCTAGAGAACAAAAAATACATAATTTTTTAAACTAGTATTATAAAACAATAATATTTTATTGTGTGCTATTTTATTATCATAATCCTGATTAAAAAATATTTATATATATTTAAATGCTGCTCTTTTATAAATATAAACATGCTTTATTACAATGTACCTTTCGCATATGAGAAGTGGGCTTAATAATTTCACTTGTACAATTATTATTTTTATATTTATTTGCTAAACAGGGTGTACAATAAAGCCTGTGACACACTGCAAGCGATGCGGCGCGAGGCGAAGCAGCTGCTTCGCACCGCACAGCATCGCATCGCTTCTGAAGTTCAATTATTTCCTCTCTGAGAGCTTAGCTACGCGACCTGACGCAGCAGAGTGCTCAGAGATGAAAAGGCAGGACAAACTGAGCGCGCACAGCTGCATCCACACGCTGCGCACCGCTCCGCTTGCAGTGTGTCACAGCCTAATAAAAGACTAGAGGATTTTGCTACCTAAAGAGTTTGCTATCTAATTAATCCATCTGTTATCATGATAAAATGAAAATGAGTAGCAACAAGAATCAACCTTTGAATGTAACATTTGAATGTCAATATCCCTATTTCAAATATTTTATCTTAAATCAGATGTAACATTTAAAAATTAATACTTGAAAAACATTCACAATTTTCAATTCTATAAGTTAATACAAATAATGCAGAGCAGCATGAGAAAGCTCTTGTTTGTGTTTATTGGGCGGACATTTGATTGGCTATACCACCCTCAAACACTACTTGAAAAATATATATATATATTGAAGGCTGGTGATAATAACGTGTCATAATGTATACGTGTTCTGTAACACATTGTTTAAAATGCAGTACATTTTCATTAATCAGTGTCCGGTTTTTAAAAATACTATTAAAAACAGGGGCACTTTTATTTGTTAAAATACCTTTTTCTTCTTCCAAGCCGGACCAGCGATCCCCCGTCCGCAGATCCTCTGTACTTACGTCAGCAAGGACGAGTCTGGCTTCCTCCAATCATGTCAAATATTTCCTTAGGCCACGCCGTGATTGGAGGAAGCCGGTTTCGTCATTGCTGTGCTAAGTAAGATAACGGTAAGTATTTTAACAAAACTACTGCAATATAAAATTTCATGAATGAAATAGTATTTTTAAAAACTGGGCACTCATTCATGAAATTTTGCATTCACTTTAAAGGGAAAGAAAGGTCAAAACTGAAATGTGCATGTGTGCATTATAATTTTAAAACGAAGCATTTTTGCAATAAACTTCCATTAGCAAAAATTCTAATAAAACGTATTACTGATTTTAAAGCGACATACACACATACAGTATGCTGTCATGGCCCATGCACCAGTAATCAAATACCACACCTGCTCAGAGAGTCAGCAGCAGCTCATATAATAGAAATTAAGTCTTCACAGACATAATACACACCAGCCCCCTGAGTAGGCATGGTGTTTGAATACTGGTGCACGACTCTCAGCGCATATGAGCGAATTTAAAGGGACAGTGAACCTAATTTTTTTCTTTTGTGATTCAGATAGAGCAAGCAATTTTAAGCAACTTTCCAATTGACTCCTATTATCAAATTGACTTCATTTTCTTGGTATCTTTATTTGAAATGCAAGAATGTAAGTTTAGATGCCTGCCCATTTATGGTGAACAAACTGGGTTGTTCTTGCTGATTGGTGGATAAATTCACCCACCAATAAAAAGGTGCTTGGTTCTGAACCAAAAAAAAACTTAGATGCCTTCCTTTTCAAATAAAGATAGCAAAAGAACGAAGAAAAATTGATAATAGGTGTAAATTAGAAAGTTGTTTAAAATTGCATACTCTATCTGAATCACAAAAGAAAAACTTTGGTTTCAGTGTCCCTTTAACTTTTTACAAAATATCTCATATATATATATATATACACATACATAAAGTATAATAATAGCTTTTGACCATTGTCTCCCTTTAATGGTTCTTCAATATTATTTAAGAGATGAAGATAAAATGGAGAAAGTCATCTTTACCCTGTAGGTCTCCTTCAGTTTGACATAGACTCTCATTCCTTTGTCCCAAGTCACAGACATTTGCTTGCCAAGTAATAGAATAAAGTAGCGACCAGACTGTATCACTTCCATATCTGTCTCATCTCTTGGAGGCTTCTTGAAAGTAACCTAAGCACGATAATAAAAGATAATATGAGTGTTAAGTAAAATAGCTGATTTGGAAAAAAAATGCATCTTAATGTTTTATTGACAACATTTCAGTACTCATTCAATACATTTTATTTAAAGCAAAGCTCTATCCTTCACTGATACCCATGCTTCTTAGTGCAGAGTGTAAACATTAATAGATGCATTTGTATTGATAGACAGATAGAGAATATATTTTTTTTAAAGTTTCCAATTTACTTCTATTATCAACATTTGCTTCATTCTCATGTTGTTCTTTGTTGATGAGATATCTGCATATGCACATTTATGGAGCTCTACATGACAGGAAATAGTGCTGCCATCTAGTGCTCTTGCTAATGTATTACATTGTTGAAAAACTGCTTCCATATAGTGCTGCAGCAGACACTCCTGAACTTACATTCCTGATTTTCAATGAAGGATGACAAGAAAACTAAGAAAATTTGATAATAGAAGTAAATTGGAAAGTTGTTTAAAATTGTATGTTCTGTCTGAATGATGAAAGACATTGTTTGTGTTTTATGTCCCTTTAAATTGTAGTTTACTAATTGCCTGACCCTTTACAGTCCTACACAGTCCCTTCACATTGTTATCTGACATAAACAGTGAATACATGAGTTAAGCACTAGCTATGGAGCATTGTACCAATAATTATTTTTGTGACACATAACAATACAAATTGAATTGCTAAAATGATGTATAGAAATACATATTTACAATCACATATACAGCTGGTGACTAAACAAAGGTGCTAGTGGTATTATCTGAGGGGCTACACAAATATCCATGTGAGTAAAATGCACCGGAGGCATCCAACATGTCTGCCTAATCATATATAATATAAACAGTACTACAAAAGTTATATATGTGCAACATTGAGTTACTTCATTAGTTTAAAATATACTGTAGTTCAGGGTTCTTCGAACTTTTTTTTCCAAGACCCAGTGCCATGATACCACATACCTTTGCAACCCTTTTTTTATGCTTTGTCTGAAAATTTCTTAAAGGGACAGTTTACACCAGAATTTTTATTGTTTTAAAAGATAGATAATCCCTTTATTAGCCATTCCCCAGTTTTGCATAACCAACACAGTTATAATAATATACTTTTTACCTCTGTGATTATCTTGTATCTAAGCCTCTGCAAACTGCCCCTTTATTTCAGTTCTTTTGACAGACTTGCAGTTTAGCCAATCAGTGCCTGCTCCCAGATAACTTCACGTGCACGAGCACAGTGTTATCTATATGAAATATGTGAACTAACACCCTCTAGTGGTGAAAAACTGTTAAAATGCATTCTGAAAAGAGATGGCCTTCAAGGTCTAAGAAATTAGCATATGAACCTCCTAGGTTAAGCTTTCAACTAAGAATACCAAGAGAACAAAGCAAAATTGGTGATAAAAGTAAATTGGAAAATTGTTTAAAATTACATGCTCTATCTGAATCATGAAAGTTTATGTTGGCCTAGATTGTCCCTTTAAGTAATATACAAGATAGCAGCCATTTGTGGCAGAGTAACTAAAATGTGTGCATACTTTATTCCTGATTGTAGTCAGAATTGAAAGTTTTGTAAAAGGTAATAACACACACACTCTCATACAACACACACAGGACACACACCAAATACACTCTTATACAACACACACACATCCTCATACAACACACACACACATACCCCACACACTCTCATACAACACATACAGCACACACACCAAATACACTCTCATACAACACACACACACATCCTCATACAACACACACACACATACCCCACACACTCTCATACAACACATACAGCACACACACCAAATACACTCTCATACAACACACACACACATCCTCATACAACACACACACACACACATACCCCACACACTCGCATACAACACACACACCACACACAATCATATAATACACATACATCACACACACACTCTCATACAACACACACACACACATACCCCACACACTCTCATACAACACACACACCACACACAATCATATAATACACATACATCACACACACACAAGTTGTGTCCCGTGGTTTGAAGAACCCTGCTGTAGTTAATAGATGGCACATGTCATGTAATAATACAAACCTGCTCATTAGCCAATTCAATTTCTCCATTTCTAAAGAGAATAGTAATTCTTTTGGAACATTTTTCGCCTGTGAATCCACAACCTTCATTTCTCACTAGGATACGGAAGGTTCCATGGGCTTCATTGCAATAATCCTACAAATAAAACATGAAGGATAATTAGTTTTTCTTTCTTTTTGTATTACTTACTTTTATTTAAAAAACAAATTGCCTGGCATTAATATACTTTCTACTATAGCTTCTGTATATTCTAATAACAAAGTAAATTAACCTCTGGTTGTCATTTATATGTAGTTATGGGTATTTTTTGTAACTAGATTTGAATGAATAATAGTCCTTTAGACTTACCTGAACCAAGACATATTGGCAGTCTCCAGGAAATTTATAATTTAATCCATCAAATGTCATATAGTGAGATAGTCCAATAACTGAGCAGGTCCCATCACATATGTTGTTGGTGCACTGCCATTTTCTATTTTTACAAATACTGAAATAAAAAAATGTAACAGTTCATAACATTTTGTACCACTGAATGAATATAAACTGTGCAAAGTAAAATACAAAAGAATTACATCTATCAAAAAATTAATGTTGAACAATTAACAGAAAATCAAGCCCTTAGTAGCATGTAGGTTTTTTTCCTTAAGAAAAATAAAGGTTTCACAGTTAAGAAATATATATATTTAACAATCTACCAAGAGAAATGTTCCTGTTCTCTACCTAACAAACTGCATTACCCCAGTGTATAATTTTCCTTGCAAAAGCTAAAAAAAGATGATAGACAGTGAACTGGTTTATACTAAATTAATACATATTAGTTTAATAGTTACAATAACCTAAACATATTTTTTTATTTTTTGTGTTTCTCCTTATAGTGACCAAGATTATAATTAGAGCTTAACTGATAGTACAGGGGGTATTGTCGTGCTTGGTCCCTCGCTAATAATAACATACAATCTTGTATCACAAGGGGATGGTAAAAAAATGTTAACCAGAGTTTTTAAATGTAACATTTGTTTATCTCCCTTTTTATGGATAGTGCATAAAGCTATTGGTGCTCACATATAGAAATTAAGCATTTAATTTATAATTATACTTAATACATCTAAAATAAAAGGTTTATAATTGACAAAAAGATTTTTAAGCTAAATGGTATTTGACATGGTATTTGGGGAAGAGGTAAAAGGTGTATATGTATGTGTGTGTATTTGTATGTGTGCACATACATATATATATATATATATATATACTCTCATATATATATATATATATATATATATATATATATATATATATATATATATATATATATATATATATATATATATATATATATATATATATATATATATATACTGGTATGTATGGCTACTAGATAAAAAAACGGAGGAGGAGGTGGAGACGGTACACATGGAGAGGGGAATGCAAGAACAAGAGGCAGACCTCTAAGATCATGGAGGAGGAGGTAAAAGAGAGCATTATTATGAATCTGAGCAGCCACCAACTTACATCAGCAGAAAATAAGTGCGTTAGAGAAGGGCTTTACTTTTGTAGCAACCACAAGACTGGATGAGTTTTCACTACAAGTGGACCTTTATAAGTTTTAAAGGTCATTGAAACTTAAGGAGTTTTTTGGAAGTCCAGTGCAAGCTATGGATAAACTTAGACGTAAAGCTACGTTTGAACCAGAGTTACAATCATAGTATACACACTTATATGCACTAACAAAGGGTGAACGGAGATGTTGACAGAATCTAATTAGGGATGCAAGAAAAGCTTTAGAGGGCTTGAGAGATAATCTACAAGTGGTTATCAGGGAGGCAGACAAAGGTGGTGCCCTGGTACTACAAAACTCTGAGGATTATAGACAAGAGATTCCGTCCCAACTATCAGATACAGTTACATACAAAAAATTAAGTGGAGATCCCACTAAATGATTTAAAAAAGAAATTGATGTGTATGTACAGGAATTGATCAGCCAATGTCAATTATCTAAAAAACTGGGCGAATATTTAATGGTGGATTTCCGTATTGTGCCGGTATTATACACCCTGCCAAAACTGCACAGAAATCAGACCAGTCCTCCTGGCAGACCAATTGTGTCTGCTAGGGGCTCCATCCTGCAGCCTCTAGCTACATTTGTGGACAGTCTCCTGCAACCAATGGTGAGAAATAGCCAATCATTTCTGTTGTACTCAATACAGCTCATTGAATTATTGAAAGAATGGCATGAATTTGAAACTGGTGACATCTTGGTAACCCTTGATGTCACAAGTTTGTATACTGTAATTCCACACCAGAAAGGAGTGTGTGCTATTAAGGAGCATCTGTCAAAATATCCCTATATTGGTCCCTCCTCTGAAGGGATATTGGAATTATTGCAGTTCTGTCTGAAGTACAATTACTTCAAATTGGAAATGGATCACTATCTGCAGATCTCTGGCACAGTGATGAGGTCCAATGTGGCCCTTTTGTATGCCAATTTGTACATGGCAGCAGTTGAAGAAAATGGAATGCCACTGTTTAAAGACCTAAGAGTGAAACTATTTAGGAGGTACATTGATGACCTCTTTATCATTTGGGGTGGCACTGAAGGAGCTGGAGGATTGGTTTAATATCTTGAACTCCGAAAAAAAACAATTTAAAATTTAAATTGACACACAGTAAGGAGTCTATAGACTTCCTCAATCTAAAATGTTTTAAGAGTGAAGAAGGTTTACAGACAACCCTTTATCAAAAGACCACTGTCCGAAATTCAATCCCCAATGTCACGAGTTGTCATCCTCCAAGCCTCAAGAAAGCATTACACAAATCGCAATTTAAAAGAGTAGTATGAAACAATATGAATCCACAGAACAAACAGAAACAACTGGATGATATGTACTCGAAGTTTGAGGAGCGCGGTTATGATAAATCGTATCTACAGGGAGCTTTTGAAGAGTGCCAAGGGATGACACAAGAACAAGCTCTGTTAAAGAGAGAGAAAACTGGGGAATTGGAGAGATTGGTATTCTCTACAGAGTTCACATATGATAGAGTGGAATTTCCTAAGATCATGAAAGAACATTGGGGCATTTTGGAATCTGATAGTATCCTTCCCTTTTAGGAATTTGATGCTCCAATGATTGGGTATAGAAGGGGCCGATCCATCAAGGACATTCTGTTAAGACCTGATTATAGACCCTGCTATGTACAACAAACTTGGCTGGGGACTAATAGATATGGGTGGTATTTGTTGTAGTGGGTGTACAACTTGTAGGGGATTAGCCCAAAGTAAATTTTTTGTACACCCATGGAAGATGAAGAAATATGAGATAGGTATTAGGTAATGTGTATGACTAAATACATTGTGTATATGCTACATTACCCCTGCAGAATGTTCTATATAGTAAAGACCCAGGATGACTTAAGGACAAGAATGGTTAACCACCTGTCTGCTATCCGGGCGGCCCTACATTCGGATAGTTTGGAGCAACCGGTGTCTAGACATTTCTTGCAGGAGAAAAATACAAACGTGGTCTCTGACCTTAGGTACATCATAATTGATCACATCCCTCCACTTAATAGGGGAGGTGATAGGGTTAAGATACTCCTTCAAAGAGAAAGTAAGTGGATATACCTCTTAGACACTCTAGCGCCAAAAGGTCTAAATACTAAATTAGTAGGTTTTTGTATAAATATAAAGGATATGCTTAATATGTTTCAGCTTGGACTTATGGGTTATTGTTGCTATACATAATACATGGTTTGTAGAATATGTCCATATTTGAATTACTATAATAACATCTGATGTATTAACAGGTTAGAAAGAAAGTGGACATACCTTTTTGATTCCCTAGTACCAAGAGGTCTAAATACCAAAGTAGGGTTGCATTTTTTATAATTTTACAGGATATGCTAAAAAGTTTTTTGCAGGAGCATATAGGTAACCGTTAGCCATAGTTAGTACATGCTATGTAGGATGTGCCCACATTTAACTTACTGGAATAACATCTGACGAATGAACATGTTGTTTTGTTTCAACTATGTTTTTATTTTTTGTTTTGCTTTTTACAGTTGGTCCATACAAACATCCGTGACACCACTCGCACATGCGCAGTTGCATGAACAGCCACTGTAATGTTCATGAGAGGTCAGATCTGTGGACACGGGTGAGGGGATTGTACATAAGGGTGGTAAGTTATGTTTATTCTTTATGTGTCTGAGGACAGGGGTGACCCCGAAAACGTTAACACTATAAAGAAGTGTATTGATATTACCGGAGAGTGCGTTCATGTGTCTGGATTATGTATAGATGATTTTAAGTACACCCCAGACAGTGTTATGAAGAGTACTGGGCTTGTATTGCATTATATATATATATATATATATATATATATATATATATATATATACTGTATATATGCTGTATGTATATATATATATATATATATATGTTTAAGTAGGTATGTATGTGTGAAGTTTTAATAAAATACAAAAGGTTCAGCTCACCATCAGCTTAACGCTCAAGCGATAGCCGACAGAGTTTTCAGCACATCCCTGTAGAAGTATTTTATGTGATAGATTTAGCCCATCCGCACTATCAAACATCCGGATGTTAGCACACCCACAATAATAAAAACACTATTGATGTAACTCGAGCAATGTTAACATACAATATAACTTTATCTGTAGTTGCTGATGATGTGCTATAGCACCCTCAGATTTCATTGGTGCAAAAAGCTCTATCAACCTTACTGTTGGGGATTAATAAGTGTTTGTCAGTTTGCAGAGGGACCTTGTTTGGAAGTGGTTATTCTCACAAAGGGGTGTTCCCCGCATTTAAAGGGACATGAAACCCAAGATTTATCTTTCATTATTCAGACAGAGAATACAATTTTTTAAAACGTTTTCAATTTACTTCTATTATCATTATAAAATCAAACCTAACCCCCCTAACTTTAACATAATTAAATTAGATCTAAATTAAATTTACAATTATTAACTAAATAATTCCTATTTAAAACTAAATACTTACCTGTGAAATCAAACCTAAGCTAGCTACAATATAACTAACAGTTCTATTGTAGCTAGCTTACGTTTTATTTTTATTTCACAGGCAAGTTTGTTTTTATTTTAACTAGGTAGACTAGTTAGTAAATAGTTATTAACTATTTACTAACTACCTAGTTAAAATAAATACAAACCTGTGAAATTAAAAACCTAACCTGCCTTACACTAAAACCTAACATTACCAAAAATAAAAAAACTACCATTACAAAAAATAGAAAAACCTATCATTACAAAAAAAATACAAAAATGATAAAAAATAAATTAAGATTAATCCTATTCTAATACCCTTAAAAAAACACCCCAAAATAAAAAACCCTACTCTATAATAAACTACCAAGGGCCCTTAAAGAGCCTTTTGTAGGGCATTGCCCTGAGATAAACAGCTCTTTTACTTTAAAAAGAATACAAACACCCCCTAACACTATACAAACCCTCACCCCCCAAAATACCAAGGGCCATTAAAAGGGCCTTTTGGGGGGCCCTTAAAAGGGCCTTTTGTATGGCATTGCCCTGAGATAAACAGCTCTTTTACTTTAAAAAAAACACCCCCTAAAAATACACATTACACAAAATAACAAACAAATTATCAAAAATAAAGAAGAATTACACCTAATTTTATAGCCCTATCAAAATAAAAAAGCCCACCCTAATAAACTAGCCCAAAATAAACTACCAATGGCCCCTAAAAGGGCCTTTTGTGGGCATTGCCCCAAAGATATCAGCTCTTTTACCTGTAAAAAAAAATATGAACACCCCCCCAACAGTAGAACCCACTACCCAAACAACCCCCCAAAATAAAAACCCTAACTCTAAAATATCCTAAGCTAACCATTGCCCTGAAAAGGGCATTTGTATGGGCATTGCCCTTAAAAGGACATTTAGCTCTTTTACTGCCCAGACCCTAAACTAAAGAAAACCCCCCCCCCAAAAAAAATTACAAAAACCTAACACTAACCCCAAGATGATCCACTTACAGTTGTTGAAGTCCCGCTTAAAGGATCCATCCAGTCGGCGAAGTCCTCATCCATGCGGCAAGAAGTCTTCATCCAGGCAGCCTCTTTTATCTTCATCTAGCCGGCTAAGTCCTCATCCATGCAGCAAGAAGTCTTCATTCAGGCGGCTTCTTCGATCTTCATCCAGCCGGCGCAATGAGGGTCCATCCTGAAGACATCCAACGCGGAGCTCCTCTTCTTACGGTCGATGCCGTAAACTTAATCTTCAATCCAAGGGACACAATTCAAGATGGCGTCCATTGCATTCATATTGGCTGAAAATTTTGAATCAGCCAATAGGAATTAGGGCTGCTACAATCCTATTGGTTATTCAAATCAGCCAATAGGATTTAACCAGCTCTCATTCTATTGGCTAATTCGAATTAGCCAATAGAATGAGAGTTGCTTAAATCCTATTGACTGATTTGAATAGCCAATAGGATTTTAGCAGCCCTGATTCCTATTGGCTGATTCCAATCTTTCAGTCAATAGGAATGCAAGGGACACCATCATGGATGACATCACTTACATTTAAGTTCCAGTTTACGGCGGAGACCGTATGAAGAGGATGTTCCGTGCCGGATGTCTTCAGGATGGACCCGCTCTGCGCCAGCTGGATGAAGATCAAAGAGGCCACCTGGATGAAGACTTCTTGGCGCATGGATGAGGACTTTGCTGGCTGGATGAAGATAGAAGAGGCAGCCTGGATGAAGATTTCTTGCCGCATGGATGAGGACTTCACCGGCTGGATGGATCCTTCAAGCAGGACTTCAACAAGTGTAAGTGGATCGTCTTGGGGTTAGTGTTAGGTTTTTTAAAGGGTTTTTTGGGTGTTTTTTTTTTTAGTTTAGGGTCTGGGCAGTAAAAGAGCAAAATGCCCTTTTAAGGGCAATGCCCATACAGATGCCCTTTTCAGGGCAATGGTTAGCTTAGGTTATTTTAGAGTTAGGTTTTTTATTTGGGGGGTTGTTTGGTTGGTGGGTTTTACTGTTGGGGTAAAAGAGCTGATAGGTTTGGGGCAATGCCCCACAAAAGGCCCTTTTAAGGGCCATTGGTAGTTTATTGTAGGCTAGGGGTTTTTTTACTTGGGGGAAGGACTTTTTTATTTTGATAGGGCTAATTCTTTTTTTTTTTTGATAATTTGTTTGTTATTTTTCATAATTTATTTTTTATTTTTTGTTATTTAGTTAGTTTTTATCTTTTGTAATTAGATACTTTTTGTAATTTTTAGAGCAGTGTTAGGATTTTTTATTGGTAGTTTAGTTTTATTTAATTGGCAGTTAGTTTAATTTTAGTTTAATAATTATAATAGTTTAATTGTTAGTTTAAAATTAATTTTTTTAATTTGACAGGTAAATTTTAATTTAATTTAAGATAGGGAAATTGTAATTTTAATATAAAGTTAGGTGGTCGTTAGGTTTAGGGGTTACTAGTTTAAATTAGTTTATATCATTGTGGGGGGCTTTCGGTTTAGGGGTTAATAGTTTATTTTAGTATATTTTGTTGTGGGGGGCTTGCAGTTTAGGGGTTAATAGCTTTATTATAGCGGCGGTGTGGGCGGACGTCAGATTAGGGGTTAATAATATTTAAATAATGTTTTTTATGCGGGAGGGCAGCGCTTTAGGGGTTAATAACTTTAGTATAGTGATGACAATGTCGGGGAGCAGCGGAATAGGGGTTAATACATTTTTTTAATGGCAGCAATGTTGGGAGCGGCAGATTATGGGTTAATAAATTTATTATAGTATTTGCAATGCGGGAGGGCCTCGGTTTAGGGGTTAATAGGTAGTTTATGGGTCTTTAGTGTACTTTGTAACAGTTTAGTTATGAGTTTTATGTAACAGCTTTGTAGCATAAAACTCATAACTACTGACTTTAGATGGTGGTACGGATCTTGTCATTTAAGGCTGTAACTCTCACTTTTTAACCTCACCGCAAAACTCGTAATAGCAGCGCTAAGGGAATCACATTAAAATACGTCATTTTTACGTGTGTGGGACTGACGTTGCGGTACAGGCTAAAAGGTGTGTGGTACAACTATACCAACAAAACTTGTAATGGCTGCAGTGCTGTTTTAACGCTGAAAATGCCATTTTTTCAGCATTACAAGTCGCAACGCAAAACTTGTAATCTAGCTGTTTGACAATAGTCAGAAAACAAATCTACTGCTCATTTGAAATTCAAACTAAGTGCTTTTGCATCGTCTCTTTATAATGCAGTTATTGATTATGTTATTCTACGGTTATTAGTGGTCCTTTAAGTGGCATACCCTGCAAACACAGAGCGGGCTGATGAGTGCTGAAAAGGGTTGCCACCATGGCCATGTTTTCCTGGACACTTATGAGTTACACATGCTGTAGGAGAGAGGAACATGAAAAGTGCTGTTCAGAGTCACTATTTTTGTGCTGTTCAGCAGCACAATGCATATTTCCCTCTGCACACCTTGCAGCATATGTAACTCATAAGTGTCCAGGAAAACATGGCTGAGGTGGCAACCCTAGTGCTGAAGTGTGTAGCATGTAAAGCCTCACCTGTCATATTTTGCACCCCTCACTACAGAGTTTCAACTGGTAATAAAAATGCAAGACACTGACAAGTATAAACACATAAATCATATAAAATAGCATTCAAATGTTTTTTTGTTAACCAATCACGATCACTGCTAACCTTGAAACATAAATATGAATATTAAAGAGAATGTTCTGTTTACAGGGTACCTTAAACTAGATTGTGCTGATGAAACAGAAATTCACACAGAAGTAATAATATTATACAAACGCAGTAATGTTCAACAAGGAGTTTTAGTAGAAAAAAATGGTTGACTTTGTTTTAAAAACACATTGTATTACATGGCAAAATATTGGACCATTTCTAAAGTCAGATATCATCATGAATTTTTTACCATTCTAAATGCCAAAGGACAAAATTAAACAAGAAACGTTTCAAATGAAGCTACTAAAATGATGCATAGGGGCCGATTTATCAATTGTCTGGTGGACATGATTGGCTGTAGCGATCATGTCCAACAGACTTCGATAAATGCCAACAGCATATGCTGTCGGCATTTATTATTGCACAAGCAGTTCTGGTGAACTGCTTGTGCAATGCCGCCCCCTGCAGATTCGTGGCCAAATGACCGCTAGCAGGGGGTGTCAATCAACCCAATCTGGTGGATTGATATCCGCCACCTCAGAGGCGGCGGACGAGTTAAGGAGCAGCGGTCTTAAGACCTCTGCTTCTTAACTCCTTTTTCCGGCTAGCCTGAAGGCTCACGTGGAAACAGGGGTATACGGCCCCATTCGGGCCGTGATAAATCGGCCCCATAGTCTCAAAAAACATTACTATAAGGAAATACGTCTTCACAGTAATATGTCTTACATAGGGGAGAAAGGGCTGATAAATGTTGTTCTATAAATCATTCTATATAAGTTGTGGTAAATACATTAAAGCAGTGGCTGTAACTACTACAGTAGATAAATATAAAAATACATGGCACATGCATAAGCCTTCCTTTAATAATAATTAGGTATAGGCTTTTGGTCACATAACAGAGATGATGAAGATTTTCTTAATGCAAACTCTAAGGGGTCAATTTATTAAGCTCCATACGTAGCTTGATACCTCGTGTTTCTGGCGAGCCTTCAGGCTCGCCAGAAACAGAAGTTATGAAGCAGCGGTCTAAAGATCACTGCTCCATAACTTGTCCGCCTGCTCTGAGGCGGTGGACAGAAATCAACCCGATCGGATACAATCGGGTTGATTGGCACCCCCTGCTAGCGGCCGCAAATTGGCCGCAAATCTGCAGGGGGCAGTATTGCACCAGCAGTTCACAAGAACTGCTGGTGCAATGATAAATGCTGACAGCGTATGCTGTCAACATTTATCGATGTGCAGCAGACATGATACGCTCGCACATTAGTAAATTGACCCCTAAATGATTAAGAATTAAACGGTTTATTACAACATAGCCAACAAATTCATAATACAAAAAATAATGCAATAGTTCTAAATATGAATTCCAAATGGATAGTAGATTGTTTTCTAACAAATTGAAAAAGTTTTCTATATTCCATCCCTGACCCCAGAACCATGTGACAGCCATCAGCCAATCAGAAAATGTACATATGTAAATACTGTACCACAGAAAGTGTGCATATAAAAAGATTGTGCACATTTTGATAATGGAAGTAAACTTGAAATTTATTTTTAAACTGAATGCTCTATCTGAATCCTGAAAGTTTTACAGTATGTTGATTTTATTGATCCTTTAAAGTGAGATCCATATGTACAATAAAGTATGAAACTTTGGAAACATATCATTATTATCGTTATTATCTTTAATTTGCATAGTTTCAGCAGATAATGTGCAACTGCTCAGCAACAAAGTGGATACTCTAGCTACCATTATTGGAAACATAATTTAATATAAAAATATATTTATGAGATGGAATAGATTAGCATGTGATTAGGATGATACCGTTTTCTGAAACCATTTACTATACCCAAATGATCAATTTAGGTTAAGATATAAACATAATAATCTTCAAAATAGTATTTTACTGACAGATTTGTTCCAGATTTATTTTCAATTGAAGATATTTTTGTAAATGGAACATCAGCTAAAGGATGTTCCTTTTACCATTTACTGTAGTGACCAGTATATAAAGTGTTTATATATAACAACATTAAAACAAATTCAACTTTAAAATGAATTGTAGCTGAACTTTATTGTTTCAATTTTATTGTTTTTTTGTTTTTAAACTGTGTATCAGCAAACAATGTCTGGATTTATTGTCTTTGATATATATTGACAGAAATATATTTAATTATTTTGATTTATGTACTTACAATTAGAAACAATAATGATAAATGCTTTAATGCAAAAATAAAAATGTATTCAAGTTATGTGCTTTCCTTCTGTAGATTAGCTCTAGTAATGTCATAAAATAGGTCAGAATCCTCATTTCTATTTAGCTACCTTTAAGAAAACAGGTCTGAGGTTTAATAAAGGTTCTCTACAATTGAAGGACTATTAAACAAATAGTAAAAAGACAATGCAATAAGGTTTAATCTGAATTTTAAATGAGAAAAATATTTTTTTTCCTAACAAATTTCAAAATGTCATTTAATTTGATATCCCAATGTTTCATGTGACAGCCATCAGCCAATCACAGACACATATATGACTTTTGCAAATGATAAGAAGGAGCTGGTATCTTAGAAAGTGTGTATATAAAAATACTGTGTGCAATTTGCTATTGCATGTAATTTGTAAGGACTCTTGACATTGCGTGATATCTGAATCATGAAAGCTTAAGGACAGTACACTGTAAAATTGTTTTCCCTTAATGTATTTCAATTACTTGTTATACCTGCTGCAGAGTAAAAAAAATATTAAAAATTGAATTTTCAGGTTTATTTGTGTATAGCTGGTGAAATGGGTTGAGCTTGCAGGTAAAAATATCTCATTATGTTATCACTTTTATGTATAAACATGTGTTTACTTATCTTATATCTGTTTTGTAAACCAAAACTCAATGCTTCAAGAGAACAATAAAAAAATTATCATTTCATTACTTAACTATCCTACACCCCACTGGGGGTGTAATTTATTCTGTTGGTTGTGTTTGCATTGCCTGTCAAAACCCTAGACTCCAGTATAGAAACTTTCAGTGTAGGTTGGGATACCACAGACTAAATCAGCTATTTCAAATGCCAAACTAAGGGTAAACAAACTACTTGTAAACAATTTAGTACACTCCAGCAGGTAAAATGGTTAATTGGGAACAACTTAATGGGTAGAAAAAATTGTGGTAAGCTGTCCCTTAATTCTGACTTTAGTGACCCTTTAATTATTTTAGTTTAAAGAGCATGGAAATAATAAAAATGGATTGTAATTTAAAAACTATGCAAAATAAAACAGCTTTGCAATATACTTTCATTATTTGTTTTGTCTCCTGTTCATGTAATTTAGCTCTGAAAATAGTGGACTTTCTAATTCATCGAACCGTAAATGCACACTTGCAGATTTCTAAACGCTAACCCAGCTACATATATTTCTCTAATTGGCTCCAGTGGATAACAACTGCAAAATGATGGGTATGTATGTATGTGTATGTATGTATGTGTATGTGTATATATATATATATATATATATATATATATATATATATATATATATATATATATATATATATATATATATGTGTGTATATATGTGTATATATGTGTATGTATATATATTATATATATTATGTTATATGGGTAATTTGAATCTCACATATTAAGCATATTGAGGGTAACTTTAAATCTAGTATCAAATGTTTATAAAGCAGCATTCCACAAGTTTCTTTTTAAATAAGTTGTAACATATGGTTCTAATATAAGTTCCTCTCTACAAATGGATATGGGCATATTCTGTTATGTGCTATAACAACATTCTTATTTCCTGTGGGCCCCTTATGCAGATGTGAAGTTAACTACGTTTTTTATATATTTCCTGTGACCTCATGTATGACGTATACATCACTATAAATTCTTTGTGTGTTCTTCAAATAAACGGGACTTTTGTGAAAACACTCAGTTGCATGTGTGTGTGATTTCAGTGGTCACCCCAGGGCCCTGAAGAAAACGTGTGCCGCACCCTTATCAGCCAGAGCAGAGCTAAGGAACAAAAGAAGTGACCCTACAAAACTGGCGTCAGAAGTGGGATGAAACAGGGAACTCTCGGAAGGTGAGTTGAACAAAGAGTCTTTTTATTCTGACCTTTTTTCTCTTACCACGAGACCCCTTAAGTTTCATTTTACATAGGAATAGTTGGGGAATATATATATGTGAATCTTTGGTAGATTCTAAAAGAGGAATAGTAGATTTTTTTGGTAAAAATCAGGTTAAATATATATATGAATCTTTGGTAGAATCTAATCAAATCTTTGATTAAAAATAAAAAAATAAAAAGGGAATAAGATTTCTTTGGTAGAAATCAGGTTATATAAAGTCTGGCTGAAGGGTTAAAACACACGTTTTCTTACTGCTTGCTTTTGAAATATTGCTGTATGGCTAACATTGTTTTAAAGTTATAAGATAAATACTGCATTGTTTATATGAATTTTCTTGCTGCTTGTTTTTAAATATGCTGTATGGCAAAATACTGTTTATTCGTATAAAGTGTTAAGGAAGTAAAATACTGCTTATTGTTTAAAGTATTAAGAAAGTAAACTGTTGCTTATATGTATTGCTGTTTCTGAATGTTAGTTAAAATGCTACATTTTTTCTGGTGAAGGGTGACCTTTGACCTAGAGATAATTAATGCCAGGAACTACTGAAAGAATCAGCATAGTGATATTTTTTTTTCTTTCTCTTGTTGTAAACTTAAGCATTAAGCACAATAACTGGTAACGGAGTACAACCATTCTAGTTAATGTGGTTTATGCAAAAAGATTCAATAATTAATTGCTCTTAAAGGTAAAGGTATTGTATTTTTTATTTTTATTATTTTTTATTATTTTATTTTTTTTGTATTGTATTATATTTTGTTGTAAATGTTTTAAAAGATAAGTTAGGAGTTGAGAATGGGCAAATCCCAGTCTAAACAATTTCCTTCACCTAGACCAGGTGAAAATTGTAAAGATTATGTGGGAAGGGTGTCGCCCGATGGGTTTATGTATATTATTCCTTGGGTTCAGAATATGGCAGATTGGACAGAAGCTATGAGAAGCTCTGATCCATTCCCCAGAGAGGGGGATAATGATACATTTCATATGAAAATGGTAAAAGGGTTGTGTCTAGGTGATGAAGAGGCATTTCCATGGTATAATGGTGATCCAAGATGGAATATGGATTATATGAAAAAGGGTGGGGAAAATTGGCTGACTGTTGTTCCATACTGGCGATATATTGATATAGATGGGAATAAAAAGAAGGGTAAAAGTGAGAAGCAAAGACAGAAAGCATATTCACCCCCCCCTGCCCCATATAATGCCCCTCACCTACCTTTGCCATCATATAACAGACTATATCCTAGCCTCCCATCCCCTAGTGACATAGATCTAGAGACTATTGCTGTTGCCTCTGCTCAGGTACCCCAGGAATGGACCTTGCCAGGACCTTCTGTAACTCCCCGATACCAGGTCACTAAACCCCCAATTATGCCCAAACCCCCGATTAAGGTTGAACCAGTAACACCTTCCTACCCCCCTACAATAACCCCACAATATAAAAGAGGGAATGAAGAAGTAGAGGAGGAGGAGGCAGCTGTACCAGAAGCTAGTATGCCATTTCTTACTGTGGGAGACCAATTAATTATTAAACCTTTGTCCCCGGGTGAATTAAGGGAAATTACCAAGGGAGCCCCAAACCCCCGTCAACATCCATCAGCTTGTATTATGTATTTAAAAAGAATGTTACAAGGACAAAACATGACACAGACAGATATAAGAATTATTATTGATGCACTTCTAGACTATGACCCTGAATCAGGTTGGGAGTGGGGTAATGTAAAGAGTATTAGTAAATTGAGTCGAGATCCAACAATTAACTATGCCCTAAACACACGTGAAGGACTTGATGAAATGTGGACAGAATTAAGTATAGAAATGCATAGAATATGGAAGGATAAACAAAGTATGTCAATTGCACTAGCGTGCAAACAGAATACAAAGTAACAGTAGTAGAATTTGTTAAGCGTTTTTATAAATGCTGGAAGGAAGAGGCTGGAAAGGAATCAGGAGATGCAATGGGCTCTCTGAAGGTCCAGACTTGCATTAGTAATATGCAACCTCAGCTTTCTTTGTTGGTGAAACAACTTGTCTCTGATTGGCCAGAGTTGACTCCAGCAGAATTCTTGAAAAGAATTCATGAAAAAGAAGGGGCATGTTGTTTTTTTCATCAGGAAATTAGAGGGAAAAAACGCTGCTTTTTATCAAAAGCAGAGTTTACAACATTGTGATCCATTCCAGGCCAGGGAAAGGGATAATACAGGGAGTAATAGAATGTTTGTGAGAGGTAGAGGGAGAGCTAGAGGAAGAGCTAGAGGGAATTATACTTCAAACAGAACACATTGTTTTAACTGTGGGGAACAGGGACATTGGAAAAATGAATGCCCAAAACCCCCTAATAATTCTGGCCCCCCTTACAATCCCCGACAGTATAACAGACAGCCTTACATAGCCCCTGCACCCATGGAGGCACCCAAACACAACATACAATGGCCATAGGGGTGCCTAGAAGGTAGCACTCCAATTTTTCCAGTGGTGTCAACAAGTTATCATGAGCAACCGTACTTAGTCCTAGAAGTAGAGGGAGAACCCCTACCATTTCTAGTAGACACAGGAGCTACATGCTCTGCCTTATGCTCAGATATGTATGATGGCATTACTGGAAAATCTGAACCTTCTCTAGGGATTAATGGAGTGCTGACTCAGACTCGCATCACACCGCCGCTTGAAGTTAGGGTACCCTGTACTGGCCAACAACTTTTGCACCCATTTCGTATTATAACTGGGTGTCCCCTTAACCTTTTGGGTCGTGATCTTATGGGTCCCCTTGGTTTGAAAGTAGCTGTCACTAGACAGGGTGGGTTAGACGTGAGTCTAGGGTCCACTAACCTGTGTTTTTTTAATGACATATTGACAGATGTCCCATCCTCTGTATGGGCATCTTCAAAACTTGACGTTGGTTTAGTTCAGTGTACCCCATATAAAGCCAGATTAAAACCTAATAATACTCCAGTGTTTATTAAACAATATCCATTGTCTAGAGAAAAGAAAGAAGGGATAAGACCCATGATAGAGGAATTCCTTAAACAAGGAATCCTCCGTCCAGTAGTTTCTCCCTATAATACCCCCATAAATCCGATCCCAAAGAAAGACAATGAATATAGGTTAGTACAAGACCTAAGGGCAATTAATGAAATAGTAATCCCAATTGCCCCAATTGTCCCAGATGTTACAACCTTACTCACAGCCATTCCACATGATGCCTGTATATTTACAGTCATTGATTTAGCTAACGCATTTTTTTCAGTCCGATTGGACCCTGAGACACAGCTACTTATGGCTTTTTATTATGATGGGCGTCAGCTTACCTGGACACGCCTCCCTCAAGGCTATGTGGCCTCACCTGCGGTCTACTCGCTAGTGCTCCAACGTACCTTGCAGTCATGGACTCCCAGCCACGGTTCCGTCCTCCTTCAGTACGTCGATGACCTACTGTTGTGTAGTCCTAACCAGGAGGCTAATACAGTAGATACAATAAGTCTGTTAAAACACCTTGCTGCTGAAGGTCATAAAATAGCAAAACATAAGCTACAAGTAGGAGTGACAAAAGTGGATTACCTTGGTTTTGTGCTTTCCCAAGGCCACCGGTCCATTAGTCCCAAACGAATCCAAGTGATTCAACAGATCCCAAAGCCAGTTACTAGAAAGGACATGCTAACCTTTCTAGGTATGATTAATTATTGCAGACAATGGATTCCTGAGTGCTCCCATCATGATTCCATTCTAAGGCAAGCCACAAAACGGGATAGCCCTGAACATATACAATGGACCACAGACATGACTAAATCCTACATAGCTCTGAAGACTAGCATTATTAGTGCCCCTGCTTTAGGACTACCTGATTATTGTAAACCATTTCACTTGTATGCGAGGGACAATTCTAAAACCATGGCTGCTGTCTGTGCCCAAGAGCATGGTGGAGGCAATATGCGTCCCGTAGCTTTCTTTTCCAAAGTAGTTCCAATACCGGTACAAGGGATGCCGGCGTGTCTCCGAGCATTGGCAGCTTGCGCCATGGCTGTAGAGATGGTTGAAACAATCACATTAGGCCATCCAATAGTACTACACACTAGTCACCAAGTTTTACATCTTGTAAAAAATGTCACTACCCAACACATGACTTCTCAAAGACTTTCTGGTTATGAATGTATATTACTGAATAATACAAATCTGACTATTAAATATAATAGTGTATCCTCAGGGCCAACTCAAATACTTAGTGCCTTACTTACAGGATCACCAGACTTTCCAACAGATCATGATTGTATAGAGGTAATACACCACATTACCACACCAAGACCTGACTTGATGGATAAACCTTTTGACCATGCTGATAATGTGTTTGTTGATGGTTCTTGTTCCCGACCTAGTGATGGTATTTATAAGACAGGCTATGCCGTTGTGCAACTACCAGACATTGTTCTAGATGCAGGCCCCATTCCTTATCCTTCTGCACAAGCTGCAGAATTAATAGCACTTACAAAAGCATGTAAATTGTTTGAAAATAAATCTGTTAACATTTACACTGACTCTCGCTATGCTTTTGGGGTTGTGCACGATTTTGGTATGATATGGAAACAACGTGGTTTTGTTTCAGCAGATGGCAAGACCATCTCTCATACAGACCTGATTAATGAACTTTTAGAGGCCATACAACTCCCAAAGGACATAGCGATCATACATTGCCGTGCACATACATACAAGTCTGACCCTATTTCCTTGGGTAATGCACTTGCAGATAAAATTGCTAAAGAGGCTGCTTATGTTTCTCATACACCCAGATCCACCATCTGTATGTATGCTGTTTTAGCCCCACCTTCATGTCCTACAGACCATATGCTTCTTGAACTCCAGGGACATGCCACTCCTAGTGACATATCTTTCTGGACTACTAATGGGTTAGCTTTAGATGAGAATGGTTTGTTTTCTAAAGAGGGGAAGGTGGGCATACCGGAAAGCAGTGCACCACTCTTTATAGCACAAGCCCATGGTGTTGGACACCTAGGTATAAAACCAACAACTAACTTGTTGAAGCAATCTTTCTACATTAGAGGTATAGGTGATCATTGCAAGGCATATATTAATAGATGTGTATATTGCTTACAGACCAATGCAACCATTCCCAATAAAGCCCAGCATGACCACTTACCCCCACCTACAGCCCCATTCACACATCTACAAATTGATTTTACACATATTCCAAAAACTGGCACTAAACAATTATATCTGCTTGTAATAGTTGACCAATTTTCTAAGTGGCCAGAAGCTTTTGTTACCCAGAGGGAAGATGCAAAAACAGTCGCTAAAATTTTAGCCACTGAAATAATTCCCAGATTTGGTTGTCCACTTCAGATTAATTCTGATAACGGTCCAGCGTTCATTAGTAAAATCACACATGAGTTAGTAGAATGGTTACAGATTAATTGGAACTTTCACATTCCCTACCATCCTCAAAGCTCAGGGATTGTAGAAAGAATGAATCGCAATATCAAGGAAAAACTTTTAAAGGCAACAGCAGGTACATGGGTTAAATGGCAAAACTATTTACCTCCGATTTTAGCAGAAATCAGAATGACCCCAAATAGGACAACCAGGTTGTCTCCATTTGAGGTCCTAATGGGTAGACCATTCCCAACTCCATGGGTAAAAGGCCCACTTGTCATTAAAAATGGTGATTTAGATTGTATTAAGGAACAATATGCAAAACAATTGATTGATAAATTGAATGGCATCTATGGTGATGTGTCTTCCCGTTTACCTCTTCCCTCACAGGAACCAACCCATCCTTTCAAGCCTGGAGATCTGGTCTGCATTCGCCAGCTGAATAAAGCAAAGAAAGGAGGTTTCCCGTTCAGCAAGCCAGTCACTGTGATCGCTGTAACCAGGACTGCCATACTGACTGATGATAAGGACATCTGGATACACGCTTCACGAGTGAAACTCTGTCCAAAGAGAGGAGAAGCGGGTGACAAGCTATCGGTCACCCCTCACAAAGGAGAAGTGGGTGATAAGGTATCGATCACTCCTCACAAAGACCAGGATGACCATCTCAATCATGGATCCAAGACATTTCTGCAAGATCTTCCTTTTCCTAATGGGGATATTGATATTTGTGTATATCCCAATAGTATTAATAACCGCATGTTATTACTCACCTGAAGATGCTGAACACTTTACACCTATTTGTGAACTATTTAAAACAAATAATAACTCTAATCTTTTAGTAAGACCAAAAAGGTTTGCACCATTACATAGGACACCCCGTGTAACTGTCAAATGTTATAATTTGTTTGCTTGGTATGGTGATGCTATACATAATTATAGCATAAACCTAGAAGGTAGGGATCCAAAATGGTGTAATATCGAAGAAAAATGTGAAGTATTTATTTTGGAATCTGCATCAAAAAATCTATGTTACAATAACATTTCAAATATATTAACATTAACCCCACACAATGATATACAACAATGTAGCATGCAAGTTACTTCTTATATCAACTATACAAGCTACCTCTTGTCAGATCTTCCCCCCCGTTTTATGGGAATGCCAAATAAATTTAGTTTCAGAATGAATTCACGTTCAAGTACACATGAACAAGATACAAAAATATTTGGTAACATACAATATTTTCTATCTTTTCTTTATCGTAACAATCTAACAATGCCTAACATAACAACAATACAGGATGGTGGAAATCAAACTACAGTGATTACATGGCCTCAGAATACATACCTTGTATTTATGAGTACACGGTTTAGAAAGGGTAGTTCCTCAGAAAGTGTGCATGGTGGTTTTATACACTTTTGTAATCCACACACAACACCCAGTATTACACAGTTACACACAATACCCCTTCCCCACACTTGTGTAAATACTACAACATTCTCCCATATGGTACACATTTCCCTGAATATTTCTACCCCAGATGTCTCCTTATGTCGCCCGTCACGCAGACGACGTGAGTGGTATGATACTTTGTTAGGAGGAACTGGTGTAACTTTAGGTGTTCTTAATGGTATTGATAGTGAAATTATACGTAACAAAATATCAACTGCTGGTGCAGATATTGGGTCAGCATTACATTTGACAGGTCAATGGGCTCCTACTATATATGAACCTCAACGAAAGGGTTTGCAACTTGAATCTAGTATGTATAAATATTTGAATAACATCACAATGGCCGTAGAGAATTTAGTCTCTGATAGTAGTAGTTGGAGCCTTTGTGGTTTACGTTATGTATATATGAGTCAACAACGTTTAGATTTAGAAAACATTCTTATGTTCCCTAAGAGTGATAAACTACGCACCTTGTTAGAATTAGATAACCCCAAGCATAATGTATGGTTGAATATTGACACTTCTAGTGTAAAGTGCGTTGAATGGGAACATAATGGTTATGTTTCAAAACACTATTGTCTAGTATCAATTACTGCCTACACACCTGATGTTGTTAAATTAGCTTGTAAATTTTTTGCTTTACCTCATCCAGTTTTTAATCTCTTACATTCTAATTGGACGTGGTGGAAACCTACATTTATTGGTAAATATATAATCCCTGCTGAAAACACCACCACATCCCTTGAGCATTGTGATAGAACTGATCATGGTTTAGCTTGTAGACATGCCTCCCCAATCTTTGAACCCTGTTTATTAGCATCTGAGATTAATTCTTGTACGTGGCAGATATATCCAGAGAGTTTTTCTGTCATGCTAGAGACAGCCCCTCAAACTGTGTGTATGTCTACAAGTGTGCCAGTTGACATTCCTATTATTGACAGTCAGCTACCATTTTCTGGCTGTGTGTTTAATGTTAGCTTTTTGACTTGGGATGATAATAGTTACTTTCTACACCCTGTACTTACTTTTCATGAACATACTTTCTTTGCACCCCATGCCCTACCTATTTCTTCTTATCAGTTACCTGTTTCTACCATCCTTCAATTAATGGAAGGTCAAAAAGAAATGTTCACTCACTTACAAGGACATGCTAAAGCTATCTCTCATGGGGAAATACAAACCCATTTTGTTAAAAACAAATTATTAACTGTTTCATCAAAAATACAACAAGATTTAAGCCATCATTGGTATGATTTTTTGACAGGATGGTCCCCCACTGGGACAAAAATGGTTAAATTTGCTTTTTATCCTCTGCTCATTATTGTATTTTGTTTACTATTCTTAACATTGTTTAACTGTTACATGTCTTGTACTTTACGAAAGAAAATATCAGGTATGATACAAGATGCAGAAAAAGTTCAACTGCAAAATTTAATTAGAGGTAGACCCAGATAGTTTATATTGTAGGAACATTACAGATTATGTGATCACGATGTGATCAAAGAGGGGAATGATGGGTATGTATGTATGTGTATGTGTGTATATATATATATATATATATATATATATATATATATATATATATATATATATATATATATATATATATATATATATATATATATGTGTATATATGTGTATATATGTGTATGTATATATATTATATATATTATGTTATATGGGTAATTTGAATCTCACATATTAAGCATATTGAGGGTAACTTTAAATCTAGTATCAAATGTTTATAAAGCAGCATTCCACAAGTTTCTTTTTAAATAAGTTGTAACATATGGTTCTAATATAAGTTCCTCTCTACAAATGTATATGGGCATATTCTGTTATGTGCTATAACAACATTCTTATTTCCTGTGGGCCCCTTATGCAGATGTGAAGTTAACTACGTTTTTTATATATTTCCTGTGACCTCATGTATGACGTATACATCACTATAAATTCTTTGTGTGTTCTTCAAATAAACGGGACTTTTGTGAAAACACTCAGTTGCATGTGTGTGTGATTTCAGTGGTCACCCCAGGGCCCTGAAGAAAACGTGTGCCGCACCCTTATCAGCCAGAGCAGAGCTAAGGAACAAAAGAAGTGACCCTACACAAAATAATACATGTTATATTAATATCATAACGTGGCTCACCTTTCATCTGCTGACGCTAGTCCAGATTGGCTGCTTCAAATAACCAAAATAAGTATTGGGTGAAGTTTAGATATTGAAAAACAATTGCAGCAAACAAAATATGAATTTGTTTTTAAAAATGTTTAGACTTGACTAATTTGCTATTCTATAGCAATACAATATATATATATATATATATATATATATATATATATATATATATATATATATATTTATATATATATATATATATATATATATATATATATATATATATATATATATATATATTTTAAACTATTATATATTTATTTTATATACAGGTGGCCCTCGTTTTACAACGGTTCAATTTACACCATTTCAGAATAACAACCTTTTTTTCCAGTCATGTGACTGCTATTGAAAAGCATTGAGAAGCAGTGAATTGATTAAAATAGCCAGTAGGTGGAGCTGTCCGCTTGTGTTGCAGCAAAGCCAAGCAAGCTGAAATTAATCAGTTTAAGCAGAGCTGAGCTATTGTGCAGATTTCAAAGGAACAAGATCTTCCTGTCTATAAATCAGTCCAGATTGAAATGCATAGAAAGAACTGTTTGCAGAAAAATACAAGTGAAGTCTGTGTTGTGTGATTATTGTATTAGGTTTATAATGCTGTTTAGCATTTAAAGTCTTCATTTCAAAGCTTTAAAAATAATGTATTAGGTGTTACTTATGACAATTTTGAGAGGGGCCTGGAACCTATCTCCCTCACTTCTCATTGACTTGCATTATAAACTGGGTTTCAATTTACAACGGTTTCGATTTACAACCATTCCTTCTGTAACCTAACCCCGGCGTAAACTGAGGGCTACCTGTATATATATTTAAACTATTCTAGCTTAAAAGATTGTGCATTTATCTACATCGTGTCATTTAATCAAGCACATGTATTCAGCCATTTTTTTACACAAATGTAATTCTTGAAGCCATTAAGAGGAATCATTAACGGCTTTGATTGGCTACGCAGAGCAAAACTGAGTGGATCAGATCAGAACACACAAAGATTATAAATGGACAATATTATTTTGTCTATTTATAATAATATTAATAATAATAATGAATGTGGATGGTGTTGTAATTTCATGACAGTGTTTATCGTTATTAGTCCTTTCTATTGCATCATTTATTGGTCTATTGTGCTGATTGTTCATTTCATAATGTTTGTTTTTAATATTAATCATTAAAATAACTGAGTCCCCAAAGCCAAAGTGCTGTCCATATTAGCCAAATATAACGCCTCTTTGTATTGCTTTAAGGTTCGCAGGTGTTTACATCTGGCTTGAAACTGCTTAATTCCAATCCCAAATCCAATTTAACTGAAGAGTTCATCTATAGATTATTTGTGTGAGTATAAGTGACTGGGCAGTGACAATATTTCTTTGCAAGGGACATAGATAATTCAATAAAAATAAATGCACAACTATTTAAAGCATGATTCAACTTTTTATTCACTGTATCCTAATTAAAATGTATTTTCATTGTTTGAACACAATGGTAATAAATATCTATATACTGCATGGTAAGGAATGAAGCAATCATGCTAATTATTCCAATGCATATAGCTTCTAGTTCCAAATGCTGCTCTTTACAGAAGGCAGGAACTAGTTGGTCTAAATACTAAATATCTTCCTATTATCGTCCTTACCTGCTTTTTTTCACTTTTTTAAAATATTTTTAGACTAACCCCATTACATAAATTAAACTAAATTACAATTAAAATAAAAAAAAACTAACATTACTTTCAAAATAAAAAAAACTAAGTTTAAATTAAGCTAAAATTACAGAAAATAAAAAATAAAATTATCAAAAATAAAAAATTATACCTAATCCCTATCAAAATAAAAAAGCCCCCCAAAATAAAAAAAACCCTATCTAATGCTAAACTACCATTAGCCCTTAAAGGGGTCTTTTGTAGGGCAGTGCCCTAAAGAAATCAGCTCTTTTACTTAAAAAAAACCCCCACCAAACCCTCCAAAATAAAAGAAACTAACACTAAAAAACCTAAACTACCAGTTGCCCTGAAAAGGGCATTTGTATGGGCATTGCAATTCTAATCAGCCAATAGGATGAGAGCTACTGAAATCCTATTGCCTGATTTAAACAGCTAATATGATTTTAGTAGCTCTTATCCTATTGGCTGATTTGAATTCGAAGACTCAGATCAGCCAATAGCAATTCAAGGGACGCCATTTTTAATTGCGTACCTTGAATTCACTATTCAGTGTATGGTGGGGATCGTACGAAAAGGATCCTCCATGCTCCATGGCTCCGCGGTTGTCGGTCTTCAGTTACAGGGTCGCCGGTCTTCAGCTACGCCCAACGCTCCACGCTGTTCCTGGAAGAAGAAAGAAGAGGTCGCCGCTTGGAAGAAGACTTCACCGCCTGGAACAGGACCTTCTCCGCCGGACTTCAAGTACCAACCTGGGGGTTAGACTTAGGTTTTTTTAAAAATTTGGGGGGTTTGTTTTATTTAGATTAGGGATGGACACTTCTTAAAAGAGCTGAATGCCCTTTTAAGGGCAATGCCCATACAAATGTCCTTTTCAGGGGAATGGGTAGTTTAGGTTTTTTAGTGTTAGGTTCTTTTTTTGGGGGGGGGGTTGGTGGGTGGGGGTTTTACTGTTGGGGGGCTTAGTATTTTTTTTAAGTAAAAGAGTTGATTTCTTTAGGGCACTGCCCTATAAAAGGCTCTTTTAAGAGCAGCTGGTAGTTTAGCATTAGATTATGGGGTGTTTTTATTTTGGGGGGCTTTTTTATTTTGATAGGGATTAGGTATAATTTTTTTATGCTTGATAATTTTGTATTTTTATTTTCTGTAATTTTAGCTTTTTCATTTTCTGTAATTTTAGCTTAATTTAAACTTAGTTTTTTATTTTTAAAGTAATGTTAGATTTTTTATTTTAATTGTAATTTAGCTTAATGTGGGTTTGGCAGGTTAGGGGTTAATACTTTAATAGTTTTATTGCGTTGTGGGTTAATGGCGGTTTAGGGGTTAATAGATTTATTATCATTGCGTTGTGGGCTTTGGCGGGTTAGGGGTTAATATAGTTATTAGCGTTGTGTGGGTTTGGCAGGTTAGGGGTAAATACTTTAATAGGTTTATTGCGTTGTGTGTTAATGGCGGATTAGGGGTTAATAGTTTTATTAGGTAGTTTGCTATGTTGGGGTTGGCGGATTTAGGGGTTAATACTTTTATTAGGTAGATCGCAATGTGAGTGAATTGCGTTTTAGGGATTAATAGTTTAATCAGGCTTATTGCGTTGTGGGGGTTGCTGGTTTAGGAGTTAATATATTTATTATTAGTTCCGATGTGGGTTTGATGGCGGATATATGTTTTTTTTGTGTCAGGTTTATTTTTGGGAGGCGGGTTAGACTTTTACGGGATATTTTTTTATATATATATATATATATATATATATATATATATATATATATATATATATATATATATATATATATGTCATTTTCTTAGGCGTTGGCAATTTCTAAAGTGCCATATGTCACTGGCGACTCCAGAAATTTGTATTTACGCTCATTTCTGGACATCACTAGTTTATCTGACACCACATTTTATGAACTGCCGGTACGGTATATGTAATACCCTGATGTGCGAGGGGAAATTACGGGCGGCGGGGGCTTCAGCGCTTTCACTGAAGGCTATGCCGTATATGTAATCTCGCCCTATGTGTCTGGCATAAATGGGTAAATCACAGCTCTGTATACAGCTAAAAAGCAGTTGCTCTATATTTGTTTTTTAAAGGACAGCACAGATCTATATATTTCTGAAAAAGAAGCTAATATCGCTTCTATATATGATAATCAATTACCGATTGACATATTTAAGACATGTAGCTATGATAAGGGGTTGACCATTGCTTATAAATAACTGGAAGAAGTAGTAATTCTCTACCCTCTATATCAAACTGGTTATAAATGCAGGTTAATCACTGGTCACTTGTTCTCTGTCAGAAAGGAGTTAATAACTGCATGGTGGTTAGTAATGCACATACAGTATATATTGAAAATAGAATATAAAATAGGTGAGGTAAGGATTTATAATTCATAATTATCACTACCTATGGTTGCATAATATCTATATATGCAAATACTATATAACACTATTATCTTTTTTCTAATTTTATATATATATATAGTTTTTATTTTATTAAAAATAGGCAATTTTCATCTCAGAAGAGACTAATATTGTGGTGTGAATAAATATAAAGAAAAATATGTTGAGCTAAATATATCAAGTAAGATCTCATTTCAATAAAGGTTCTCAAAGCTAGAGACCTCCGGTGTTACTGTTTACCAAACTGCCACTTATAAAAGCAAAAGCCAGCAGTTACCAGAAGTACTTAATAAAACTGAAAGATGAAAACCACCTGGAATAAATGGTTTCACCTAAATCAAGTGTTTCGTAAATGGATTTTTAAAGACATTAGAATTAATGGTATTTGATTTAAAAAGTGTATGTGGCAATAGGTTTTATTAAAGTTTCAGATTCAGATGCAGTTTATCATTAAAAAAAACAAAAATAAATAAACAATTTACTTTGGTGATGCAAATGACCTGTTTTCTTGGTATCCTCTGATGCAGTGTTTCTCATCCGTGGTCCTCAAGTACCCCCAACAGGCCAGGTTTTCATTATAGCTGAACTAGTGCACAGGTGAAATAATATGCTGATAAGTAACCATGGTTGCTAACCTGCTCTCACCCATCAGCTGATTACTTCACCTGTGCACTGGTTCAGCTATAATGAAAACCTGGCCTGTTGGCGGTACTTGAGGACCACGGTTGAGAAACAATACTCTGATGAATATAAACAAATATATACATGGAAGACATGCAGACTGGGCAAGTCATAAAGTGAAACTAAGGATGGTCTTAAGGTAGATAGGCAGTGAGGACACTTTAAATAATGACAGAAAAATTGCAGCATGCATCAAGGGGGAAATAGAGATTTTATGCCCCAAGATAATAGTGCGGTAGCAACGAAGGAGAAACGGACAGAAAAACAGGATTAAATGTGATTAGGAGCTCACTCCAATTTCAGTTTTATCTGCTTTACTGGGTTGTGATCTCTTTGAATATTAAATATTTCATTTTACATGTTAAAAGGAGCTATGTCTGGAGTCAAGCCCAAAAGGAACAATTGTTCTTATTGTCAGCATACTGAGGTAGGCTCAGGAGCATACACGTCTTAAACACTATATAGCAACATTGCTTTCAACACTGTTTGTAACAAAGCTGTACATATAGTTCTCAAGACACTTGCTCTCGAGCCTACCCTTTGTATGCTCTCATGCAAAGGAGCTAAATTTCCACAAAGGATATAGTAATTTACCTAATTGAAGATTTATTTATTTTAAATGACACACTACATTTTAATTTTGATTTCCATGTCCCTTCAATTGTTCTATCTTTACTAGGGATGGGCGAATGTGTTTATATCCGAATTCGAATGTTAGAACGAATGTTATTGTAGAAATTCGATTTACATAATAGAATGTTGATCAGAACGAATAGTCTTAAAAATTCGATTTTCGAATGTTATTTACAGTTTTCGAATGTCACATTCGAATTCGAATGTCACATTCGAATTTGAATATTACATTTATTAAGCACAGTTGCAAACTAGAAATACTATTTCGAATTCGAATGTCACATTCAAATCGAATTTCACATTCGAATTTGAATATTACATTTATTAAGCACAGTTGCAAACTAGAAATACTATTTCAAATTCGAATGTGACATTCGAATTCGAATATTACATTTAAAAAACACAGTATTAGACTAGAAATACTACTTCAAATTCGAATGTGACATTCGAATTCGAATGTCACATTCGAATTCGAATATTACATTTAAAACACAGTATTAGACTAGAAATACTATTTCAAATTCGAATGTGACATTCGAATTCGAAATAGTATTTCTAGTCTAATACTGTGTTTTAAATGTAATATTCGAATTCGTCACATTCGAATTCGAATATTACATTTAAAACACAGTATTAGACTAGAAATACTACTTCAAATTTGAATGTGACATTCGAATTTGAATGTAGCATTCAAATTCGAATATTACATTTAAAACACAGTAATAGACTAGAAATACTACTTCAAATTCGAATGTGACATTCGAATTCGAATGTCACATTTGAATTCGAATATTACATTTCGAAATTGAATGAATTACATAGCTAAACATTCTATTATTCGAACTAATATTTTCGAATTTTATTGAAAAATTCGAAAACGAAAATTCGAAAATAGAATGTTAGAATGTTATATAAACATTCAAAATTTGATTCGAACAAACAAATGTATCAAAATTCGTTTTAAATTTCAAATTTTTAGAAACATTCGCCCATCCCTAATCTTTAGACATGTGCACCGCTAAAAAATTCGGTTCGTTTTCGGTTCGGATCGATTCGGACTTTTCGAATTTCGTTTCGGATCGAATCTGATTCGGCAAAATTTGAATAAATTCGTTTCGGATTTATTCGGATCCGAATAAATTCGTTTTGGATTTATTCGGATTCGGCTGAATTCGGTTCTATTCCGTTCCGAAATTCGGTATGTTTTTAGTACACTAACACCCATTTAGTACACTAAGTCACTAACACCCATAAACTACCTATGAACCACTAAACCGAGGCCCCCCCCACATCGCAAACCCTATAATAACATTATTTAACCCCTAATCTGCCGATCGGATATCGCCGCCGCCTACATTATAGCTATTAATCCCTAATCTGCTGTCCCTAACACCGCCGACCCCTACATTATAGTTATTAACCCCTAATCTGCCTCCCCCAACGTCGCCGCAATCTAACTACAAGTATTAACCCCTAATCTGCCGACCCGATATCGCCGCCGCCTACATTATAGCTATTAACCCCTAATCTGCTGTCCCTAACACCGCCGACCCCTACATTATAGTTATTAACCCCTAATCTGCCTCCCCCAACGTCGCCGCAATCTAACTACAACTATTAACCCCTAATCTGCCGACCCGATATAGCCGCCACCTACATTATAACTATTAACCCCTAATCTGCTGTCCCTAACACCGCCGACCCCTACATTATAGTTATTAACCCCTAATCTGCCTCCCCCCAACGTCGCCACAATCTAACTACAAGTATTAACCCCTAATCTGCCGACCGCAAATCGCCGCCACTATAATAAATGTATTAACCCCTAAACCGCCGCACTCCCGCCTCGCAAACACTATAATACATTTTATTAACCCCTAATCTGCCCTCCCTAACATCGCCGCCACCTACCTACAATTATTAACCCCTAATCTCCCGCCCCCATCGTCGCCGCTACTATAATAAGGTTATTAACCCCTAAACCTAAATCTAACCCTAACACTAACACCCCCTAACTTAAATATAATTTAAATAAAACGAAATAAGTTTGAGGGGCGGAGCTAGCCGGTCATGAAGATGGACGCGGTGTGATGGAGCTCCCGCACCCAAACTGGCTAGGACGCAGTTCATGCCCTTATTAATCAGCTCGGGAGACAGCCAGCAGCAGTAGCTAAGCTACGGGACAGTTACCTGCCACATAGCAAACCGGAAGGAGCGGTGATTCTTAGAAGCTCCGGCCGGTGCTATTACGTCTAGGCCTCTACTAAACAGATACGACTTGCGGCCTAGCAACGGAGGATAACCCTAGCCTCAGGGGCATCGCAAATCTGAAGGGCAGCCAGCAACCCCAAGATGAGGTGAAGTATAGGTGTAAAAGCGCTAAGCTGCATTCCTTTTTTTGTTTCCTATATGTATAACGCACATTTTACCCGGTGCGCTGAGGAATAAACGGCTCCCACGTGGCCGTCCGGGAGCAGAGACAGTGAAGGGATCATATCTGTGTCTCGCCTGCTTCAAGGTACATGCCTCCCTACACCAATGATTTTAAAAAATGCATCCATGTGTGGACATAATGTTATAATCTAGCCCTGAACAGTTACTCATGTTACTACGCCTAGATACACGATAAGGAGAGTCACCAAAAGCACAGATCAAATGATCAGTTAAGCATAAACACACTGTATAAAGCTCCACTCTCCCCTTTCAATACTGCAAAACCCAGCAAGGGAGGAATACTTACATTTGGATTTAAGAGCACGTAGTGCAGCAACTAAGGAGCCTTAGTCACCTGCCATACCAATATGTCTCCAAAAAGACAACCTAAAAGAGGCAACAACACCAAACAAAAAGCACACAAAACTCCTTCTGTAAATAGCTTTTTTAAAACTCTTGAGGCTAAATCCTCAGCCATGGCGGCTGCAGAGGAACAAGATTTCGCAGAGGCATCTTCATCATCAGATTCTGACCATGAAGCCACAACAGATACTATCACAATCCCTAAAGCCTTATTTGAAGCACTTCCCTCAAAGAAAGATTTTCTTAGTTTGGTTGCCCAAGTTAAGGACTGCATTAAGGAAGAACTTAATGATTTAAAGAAAGAAATGTCTGATTTGGGTCACAGGGTAGAAGCTGTAGAAAACACTCAAGATACTCATTCTGCTACAATTACAGACTTGCACAATATTATTACTGAGCAAAACTCTGCAATTCAAGATCTGGAAGAAAAAATCGACGATATGGAAAATAGATCTAGGAGGCAGAATATAAGAATCAGAGGTATCCCAGAAAGCATCAACGCACCTGACTTAGATCAATACCTGCAAGATTTATTCAATTTTCTAAAAAAAACAGAGACACCGATCAAAATAGAAATTGATAGAGCACATAGAGCGCTTCGCCCCAAGCCGACAGATGCACAGCCTCCCAGAGACGTCATTGTCCGTATTTCAAGCTACCAAATGAAAGAAAGCATAATGAAACTTGCGAGGGAACAGCAACCGGTTAAGTTTGAGAACTCAGACCTACAGCTATATGCAGACCTCTCTCAGAGAACCCTCACTAAAAGAAGAGAGATGAAATCCTTGACCATGAGTCTGCAAAGGCATCACATCCCATACAGGTGGGGCTTTCCATTCCAACTCATAATCTTATGGAAAAGCAGACGATATCTCTGTCAATCACCAAAGGATATTCCCAGAGTATGCAAAGAACTGGACATTCAAATACCGGAGGAAGATGGCAATCTAAATGCTCACAACAGCAAAAACCACAGATTGGACATTAACCCCCTCCCACAAAGAAAAGAATGGTTGCAAGTCCAGAAGAAGAGGACTGGGAGAAACCAGCCGACCAACAATACCACAGTGCCAGAAAAAGGGTGATTAACACTGGATGGAAGATATACTAATTTCCCAACCTCCAAGGGGTTGCAGACTCCTCAGAACTGTTGTATTTATGGACAGAACTTGAGCTTGTTTGCAAGGATCCTGGGGCTTGTCTGACCCTAGGCACATGGACCCATCTTAACAGACACTAATGAGAGTCCACTTGATTACCATATCAGTCTTGTTATAGTAACCTAAACAGGGTGTTTCTTGAATGTGTTTACCTAGTTTAAACTTTCCTTTTTCTTTTTCTGTTTCCACTTAAGTTGCTAAAGAAGTTCTAGCCAGTTGGGATAATTTCTTATCCCCAATATACTGAGTGTTAGGATGTATACTCTCCTTTTGTTAGAGGAGACTGTTAAATGTTTTGTATGTTTTTGTTTTTGTTATTATTTGTTTTATTTGTCTCCATATAGCTACAGGACCGGATGCTTAGAATGTTTAATGAAGAACCAGGATAACTCAGGTAGAAGGTGGGAGGAAGGGCACAATACACATGACCAATAAAGATCAACATAACTCACAGGTACTGAACATCTTTACCCAAAATACCAAAGGGTTAAACTGCCCCAAAAAACGTAGGATGGCTCTTCTTGACTTGCACAGGAGGGGGGGGCACATCATCATGCTTCAGGAAACACACTATAAGGGCAAAAATATCCCTAGCTTTTTATCACCGCACTACACTCAACATTTTCACAGCACTCACTCATCAAAAAAAATTAACGGTGTGTGTATCCTCATACACAAATCTATCCCATTTAAGAAAACCCATATAGACAAAGACAATGAAGGGAGATACCTGTGCCTTACGGGCTTGCTATATGGCAGGCCAGTAACCATGGTCAATTTCTATGCCCCAAATAGAAACCAACATAGTTTTATTAAGACAATTACCGATTCCATTTTGGGGAAACCCACAAGCCCTTTAATAATGGCAGGGGATTTGAATGTTCCTTTAGACCCCAGAGTAGATTGCACCAACCCAGACACCAGAGCAAAAACTCCCCACCTGGATTCAATTTGGCAGAATCTTAAGTTACTTGGTTTGCACGATACATGGCGATATCTCAATACACATAAAAAAGATTTTACCTTCTTCTCTAACCCCAAGAAATGTTACTCTAGACTGGACTATATTTTTGTTGACCACTTAGTACTCTCTCACTTAACAGAGGCTAGGATCTCACATTCCACTTGGTCGGATCACTCACTGGTCTCGAGCAGACTAGTGTGGCCATCCGCCCCGCTAAGAACCTACCAATGGAGGTTAGATGACTCTCTCCTCCAAGGACAAAAAAGGGTTAAAAATCTGACTAAACAAATTAAAGCTTATTTCTCAATAAACAACACCCCGGACGTAAATATTAAAACCCTTTGGGAAGCTCACAAATGTACCATCAGAGGGGAATTCCTCAAAATTAAAGCTCACTTAGTTAAACAGAGACGTGAGGAACACACAAAACTAGCAAGAGAAATAGCAGAATTAGATTTTAGACATAAATCTTCCCCGGGGGATGCCCAAATTCTTGAACTTCTTTCCTCTAAAAGGAATCAATTTAATAAGGCCTTACAGATTGTCACCCAACAACAGTTGCTATCTTTTAATCAGACATTTTATAGGGAGGGCAATAAGTCAGGCCGATGGCTGGCTAGAGCCCTAAAGAAAAAACAAAGGTCCACTTACATACACTCGATCAAAGACAAGACGGGAAAAAACACTGAGGACACATTAACTATAGCATCTGTTTTCAAAGCATTCTATCACAAATTATACAATCTGTTCCCTGACAGAGACGCAAAACTTCATTCCCAAAAATGTGATCAGTACTTAGACCAAATAGACTTACCACAGGTTAAACCAGACCAAAAAGAAGCACTAGACAAGCCTATTTCTTCTGCAGAGGTACTATCCGCCATTAAACTTTTAAAACCCAATAAAGCCCCGGGCCCAGATGGCTTTTCAGGCCTTTATTATAAAACATTTGCGAAGCAATTAGCCCCACATTTAACTAATCTTTTCAACTCCATTTCAGATTCGTCTCCCTTCCCAGATTCCATGCTCAAAGCCCATATTACGGTACTGGAAAAACCAGGCAAGATACCAGACACACCGGCCAATTTCCGACCAATTTCCCTACTGAACGTAGATTTAAAAATTTATGCAAAAATTTTAGCCTCCCGGGTAAACAGTTTACTACCCCATCTTATCCACCAAGACCAAGCGGGCTTTGTACCGAACAGGGAGGCGAAGGACAATACTGTCAAAGTCCTCAATTTAATTGATCATATTTCTAAAACAAACTCCCCTGCTATCTTTCTCTCTACCGACGCCGAAAAGGCATTTGACAGACTGGACTGGACTTACCTAGACAGGACACTAAGACGGTTTGATTTCCCAACTCATTTTATACAGAAAATCATGGCCCTATATTCCAACCCATCTGCTCAAGTCAGGGTGAATGGGTCCCTTTCAGATATGTTTGAAATCAGAAATGGGTCCAGACAGGGCTGTCCCTTATCCCCTCTTCTATTTATTCTATCTTTAGAACCCCTTGCTGCCAAATTAAGGGCAAACCCCAATATAAAAGGAATCAACTTAGGAGACAGTTCTCATAAATTAGCGATTTTTGCGGATGACTTACTGCTAACTCTATCAGACCCACTAAATTCTATATCACATGTCATGAACGAGTTCACATGTTATGGAGAAGTCTCAAACTTTTTGGTAAATATGGCAAAATCAGAGTTCCTCCCGGTTAATCTCACCCCACAATCCCTGGAATCCATTAGATCTCAATGCCCCTTGAAAGCCCAACCAATTTGTTTAAAGTATTTAGGTATATACCTCTCATCTGACCCACAGCTTACACGTAAACTCAATTATGGAGCCTTGATTAATGAATTTCAATCTCTGACTTCTTCCTGGCTCCTTAAGAATATTTCCTGGTTAGGCCGAATACAGGCGTCTAAAATGGTGTTACTACCCAAAGCTCTATATCTACTCCAGACAGCCCCCATACAGAATACATCCAAAGACATTGATATACTACAAAAGGTCATAAATGACTACGTGTGGGGCCGTAGACCACCCCGCATCAACAAAGGGACAATGTACAGAGTGCCAGATAGGGGAGGATTGGGAGTACCTCACCTCCACTCGTATAAATTGGCAGTATCACTACAAAGGATTGTAGAGTGGTGTAACCACTCCGCAACTTCCCCAAAGGGATGGGTTCAAATAGAAAATTCTGCAGCAGGGGTGACACATTTGGGCACGAGTTGCTGGAACCTCCCAGCAGTAAAACGAGTAAATATCTCCCATCTTTCAATGACCAATGAGACCTGGAAAGACTGGCAACTCATATTAAAATCATTTAAAAGAATCTCCACACAATACTCCCCACTCACAACATTATTATCAAACCAGGAATTCCCCCCAGGATTGGATGAGCCTGCACATGTCAAACCTGACTTCCCTTCGCAGATCCCCATACACACAATTATGGATAAAGGCAAATTAAAATCAAAACAACAGCTCAATGACATGGATATTCCTTTTTTGTCCTCGTGGTTTAGGTACCATCAAATTAGACACTTCATTTACTCCCATAGATGCAAATCAGACCTAACAAGGATCCCAACTCAATTTGAACAAGCTTGCATACATGGTAGGAAATCCCAAAGATCTATTTCAACAATGTACAAATTAGTCCTAGACAACAGATTTCCGGATCTCCCAACCTACACTAAGAGCTGGGACAGGGAATTAATAGAAACTACACCTCCTAAGGAATGGAGCAATAGGTTTAAAAATTTGTCAAAATCAGCCCACTCCGCTAAGGCTAAAGAAACGAACATTAAAATATTTATGCGTTGGTATTTAACACCAGCAAAACTTAAATATATATTCAAAAAATGCTCTAATACTTGTTGGAGATGTGGGGGCCAAATCGGTAACATGAGGCACATTTGGTGGGATTGCATCCCAATCAATGTCTTTTGGAGGAATATTTTCGAGGAAATAAACTCGATACTGCACACACAATTAGCGCCTAGTCTAGAACTAATTCTTCTATCTCAAACCCCTCAAATCCCATGCAAGATTAGAAGGCAATTATTTTTAATAATGATAAATGTAGCAAAGCAAAATATACCTAGACATTGGAAATCATCCACCATCCCCAGTATAGAGGATTGGAAGAGTCAGGTGGATTCTGACCTTCTCCTCGAGAGATTTTATTTCCTTAGGGAGGGAAAACTAGATCTATACGAAGACATATTGTTCATCTGGGACTCATACAAATATAGAAGCAGGAAGTGAACACTAATAGACACACGGTATTAAGTTCAGAACACTGGCAAACCCCATCCAGTCTGGTTTTCATATCTCAGGGGCATATTCTGGAAGCTGTTAGGTCCTTTTATATGGTTCGTAGTAAAACATTTGTGATTCGCCCACACTCATAAGATAATTTTTGGAGACTTTTTGTTTTCCTGTATGTCTTGTCTGTCTGTATTGTATTTTATTTTTGTTGCATGACTGCTCCCTTACTTTGCTATGTAAAACCTCATTGGAAGTATAGCTGAGGCAAATACAACCCCAACATTGGACTTGTGCACATGCGACCTATGTATAGAAGGCATTCCTGGTTCGGGTGAGACTTGCTCAACTTAAGGATATATCTAATATGTGTTATTCAATTTTGCCAGGACCATCAATGTAATAATCATATCTTAAAATGCCTCTCCTCCTCTGGGAAGGGTAATAGCAATATGAGACAATTGAAATGTAATGCAGGGATGCAAAATATGTAATCTTTTGTTTGTTTTGGTTTTTGTTTATGTTGAAAACTGAAAATAAAATATTTAAAAAAAAAAAAAAAAAAAACGAAATAAGTTTACTATAGTTAAATAAATGAATCCTATTTAAAACTAAAGACTTACCTGTAAAATAAACCCTAAGATAGCTGCAATATAACTAATAGTTACATTGTAGCTATTTTAGCATTTATTTTTATTTTACAGGCAACTTTGTATTTATTTTAACTAGGTACAATAGTTATTAAATAGTTAATAACTATTTAATAACTACCTAGCTAAAATAAATACAAATTTACCTGTAAAATAAATCCTAACCTAAGTTACAATTACACCTAACACTACACTATCATTAAATTAACTAAATAAATTAATCATATTTAAAACAAAATACTTACCTGTAAAATAAACCCTAATATAGCTGCAATATAACTAATAGTTACATTGTAGCTATTTTAGCATTTATATTTATTTTACAGGCAACTTTGTATTTATTTTAACTAGGTACAATAGCTATTAAATAGATATTGACTATTTAATAGCTACCTAGTTAAAATAATTACAAAATTACCTGTAAAATAAATCCTAACCTAAGTTACAATTAAACCTAACACTACACTGTCATTAAATAAATTAACTACAAGTACCTACAATTATCTACAATTAAATAAACTAAAGTACAAAACCCCCCCACTAAATTACAAAAAAAAACAAACACTAAATTACAAAAAATAAAAAAATATTACAAGAATTTTAAACTAATTACACCTAATCTAAGCCCCCTAATAAAATAACAAAGCCCCCCAAAATAAAAAAAATGCCCTACCCTATACTAAATTACAAAAGTTAACAGCTCTATTACCTTACCAGCCCTGAACAGGGCCCTTTGCGGGGCATGCCCCAAAGAAAACAGCTCTTTTGCCTGTAAAAAAAAAACACAATCCCCCCCCACAATTACAACCCACCACCCACATACCCCTACTCTAACCCAAACCCCCCTTAAATAAACCTAACACTACCCCCCTGAAGATCTCCCTACCTTGAGTCGTGTTCACCCAGACCGGCAGAAGTCTTCATCCAAGTGGGGCAAGAAGAGGTCTTCCATCCATCATACAAGTACCAAAATACAAACAAACACTAAATTACCAAAAATAATAAAATATTACAATAATTTTAAACTAATTACACCTAATCTAAGCCCCCTACTAGCTATTAATATAGCTTCAATATAACTAATAGTTACATTGTAGCTATTTTAGGATTTATATTTATTTTACAGGCAACTTTGTATTTATTTTAACTAGGTACAATAGCTATTAAATAGTTAATAACTATTTAATAACTACCTAGCTAAAATAAATACAAATTTACCTGTAAAATAAATCATAACCTAAGTTACAATTACACCTAACACTACACTATCATTAAATTTACTAAATAAATGAATCCTATATAAAACTAAAGACTTACCTGTAAAATAAACCCTAATATAGCTGCAATATAACTAATAGTTACATTGTAGCTATTTTAGCATTTATATTTATTTTACAGGCAACTTTGTATTTATTTTAACCAGGTACAATAGCTATTAAATAGTTAATAACTATTTAATAGCTACCTAGTTAAAATAATTACAAAATTACCTGTAAAATAAATCCTAACCTAAGTTACAATTAAACCTAACACTACACTATCATTAAATAAATTAACTACAAGTACCTACAATTAAATACAATTAAAAAAACTAAACTAAAGTACAAACCCCCGCCCACTAAATTACAAAAAATAAAAAAAATATTACAAGAATTTTAAACTAATTACACCTAATCTAAGCCCCCTAATAAAATAACAAAGCCCCCCAAAATAAAAAACATGCCCTACCCTATACTAAATTACAAAAGTTAACAGCTCTATTACCTTACCAGCCCTGAACAGGGCCCTTTGCGGGGCATGCCCCAAAGAAAACAGCTCTTTTGCCTGTAAAAAAAAAACACAATCCCCCCCCCACATTACAACCCACCACCCACATACCCCTACTCTAACCCAAACCCCCCTTAAATAAACCTAACACTACCCCCCTGAAGATCTCCCTACCTTGAGTCGTGTTCACCCAGCCGGGCCGAAGTCTTCATCCGATGGGGCAGAAGAGGACATCCAGACCGGCAGAAGTCTTCATCCAAGCGGGGCAAGAAGAGGTCTTCCATCCATCAGAAAAGTACAAAAAAACAAACAAACACTAAATTAGCAAAAATAATAAAATATTACAATAATTTTAAACTAATTACACCTAATCTAAGCCCCCTACTAGCTATTAATATAGCTACAATATAACTAATAGTTACATTGTAGCTATTTTAGGATTTATATTTATTTTACAGGCAACTTTGTATTTATTTTAACTAGGTACAATAGCTATTAAATAGTTAATAACTACCTAGCTAAAATAAATACAAATTTACCTGTAAAATAAACCCTAACCTAAGTTACAATTACACCTAACACTACACTGTCATTAAATTAACTAAATAAATTAATCCTATATAAAACTAAATACTTACCTGTAAAATAAACCCTAATATAGCTACAATATAACTAATAGTTACATTGTAGCTATTTTAGCATTTATATTTATTTTACAGGCAACTTTGTATTTATTTTAACTAGGTACAATAGCTATTAAATAGATATTTACTGTTTAATAGCTACCTAGTTAAAATAATTACAAAATTACCAGTAAAATAAATCCTAACCTAAGTTACTATTAAACCTAACACTACACTATCATTAAATAAATTAACTACAAGTACCTACAATTAAATACAATGAAATAAACTAAACTAAAGTACAAAAAAAACAAACACTAAATTACAAAAAATAAAAAAAATTACAAGAATTTTAAACTAATTACACCTAATCTAAGCCCCCTAATAAAATAACAAAGCCCCCCAAAATAAAAAAATGCCCTACCCTATACTAAATTACAAAAGTAATCAGCTCTATTACCTTACCAGCCCTTAAAAGGGCCTTTTGCGGGGGCATGCCCCAAAGAAAACAGCTCTTTTGCCTGTAAAAAAAAACACAATACCCCCCCCCACATTACAACCCACCACCCACATACCCCTACTCTAACCCAAACCCCCCTTAAATAAACCTAACACTACCCCCCTGAAGATCTCTCTACCGTGTCTTCACCCAGCGGGCCGAAGTCTTCATCCGATCGGGCAGAAGAGGACATCCAGACCGGCAGAAGTCTTCATCCAAGCGGGGCAAGAAGAGGTCTTCCATCCATCAGAAGTCTTGATCCAGGCGGCATCTTCTCTGTTCATCCATCCGGAGCGGAGCGGCAGCATCCTGAAGACATCCCACGCAGAGCATCCTCTTCTTTCTTGATCCGACGACTAGGTGACTGTACCTTTAAGTGACGTCATCCAAGATGGCGTCCCTTGAATTCCGATTGGCTGATAGGATTCTATCAGCCAATCGGAATTAAGGTAGGAAAAATCTGATTGGCTGATTCAATCAGCCAATCAGATTCAAGTTCAATCCGATTGGCTGATCCAATCAGCCAATCAGATTGAGCTCGCATTCTATTGGCTGATCGGAACAGCCAATAGAATGCGAGGTCAATCTGATTGGCTGATTCCATCAGCCAATCGGATTGAACTTGAATCTGATTGGCTGATTGAATCAGCCAATCAGATTTTTCCTACCTTAATTCCGATTGGCTGATAGAATCCTATCAGCCAATCGGAATTCAAGGGACGCCATCTTGGATGACGTCACTTAAAGGTACAGTCACCTAGTCGTCGGATCAAGAAAGAAGAGGATGCTCTGCGTGGGATGTCTTCAGGATGCTGCCGCTCCGCTCCGGATGGATGAACAGAGAAGATGCCGCCTGGATCAAGACTTCTGATGGATGGAAGACCTCTTCTTGCCCCGCTTGGATGAAGACTTCTGCCGGTCTGGATGTCCTCTTCTGCCCGATCGGATGAAGACTTCGGCCCGCTGGGTGAAGACACGGTAGAGAGATCTTCAGGGGGGTAGTGTTAGGTTTATTTAAGGGGGGTTTGGGTTAGAGTAGGGGTATGTGGGTGGTGGGATGTAATGTGGGGGGGGGTATTGTGTTTTTTTTTACAGGCAAAAGAGCTGTTTTCTTTGGGGCATGCCCCGCAAAAGGCCCTGTTCAGGGCTGGTAAGGTAATAGAGCTGATTACTTTTGTAATTTAGTATAGGGTAGGGCATTTTTTTATTTTGGGGGGCTTTGTTATTTTATTAGGGGGCTTAGATTAGGTGTAATTAGTTTAAAATTCTTGTAATTTTTTTTATTTTTTGTAATTTAGTGTTTGGTTTTTTTGTACTTTAGTTTAGTTTATTTCATTGTATTTAATTGTAGGTACTTGTAGTTAATTTATTTAATGATAGTGTAGTGTTAGGTTTAATAGTAACTTAGGTTAGGATTTATTTTACAGGTAATTTTGTAATTATTTTAACTAGGTAGCTATTAAACAGTAAATATCTATTTAATAGCTATTGTACCTAGTTAAAATAAATACAAAGTTGCCTGTAAAATAAATATAAATGCTAAAATAGCTACAATGTAACTATTAGTTATATTGTAGCTATATTAGGGTTTATTTTACAGGTAAGTATTTAGTTTTATATAGGATTAATTTATTTAGTTAATTTAATGACAGTGTAGTGTTAGGTGTAATTGTAACTTAGGTTAGGGTTTATTTTACAGGTAAATTTGTATTTATTTTAGCTAGGTAGTTATTAACTATTTAATAGCTATTGTACCTAGTTAAAATAAATACAAAGTTGCCTGTAAAATAAATATAAATCCTAAAATAGCTACAATGTAACTATTAGTTATATTGTAGCTATATTAATAGCTAGTAGGGGGCTTAGATTAGGTGTAATTAGTTTAAAATTATTGTAATATTTTATTATTTTTGCTAATTTAGTGTTTGTTTGTTTTTTTGTACTTTTCTGATGGATGGAAGACCTCTTCTTGCCCCGCTTGGATGAAGACTTCTGCCGGTCTGGATGTCCTCTTCTGCCCCATCGGATGAAGACTTCGGCCCGGCTGGGTGAACACGACTCAAGGTAGGGAGATCTTCAGGGGGGTAGTGTTAGGTTTATTTAAGGGGGGTTTGGGTTAGAGTAGGGGTATGTGGGTGGTGGGTTGTAATGTGGGGGGGGGATTGTGTTTTTTTTTTACAGGCAAAAGAGCTGTTTTCTTTGGGGCATGCCCCGCAAAGGGCCCTGTTCAGGGCTGGTAAGGTAATAGAGCTGTTAACTTTTGTAATTTAGTATAGGTTAGGGCATTTTTTTTATTTTGGGGGGCTTTGTTATTTTATTAGGGGGCTTAGATTAGGTGTAATTAGTTTAAAATTCTTGTAATATTTTTTTTTATTTTTTGTAATTTAGTGGGCGGGGGTTTGTACTTTAGTTTAGTTTTTTTAATTGTATTTAATTGTAGGTACTTGTAGTTAATTTATTTAATGATAGTGTAGTGTTAGGTTTAATTGTAACTTAGGTTAGGATTTATTTTACAGGTAATTTTGTAATTATTTTAACTAGGTAGCTATTAAATAGTCAGTATCTATTTAATAGCTATTGAACCTAGTTAAAATGAATACAAAGTTGCCTGTACAATAAATATAAATGCTAAAATAGCTACAATGTAACTATTAGTTATATTGCAGCTATATTAGGGTTTATTTTACAGGTAAGTCTTTAGTTTTATATAGGATTCATTTATTTAGTTAATTTAATGATAGTGTAGTGTTAGGTGTAATTGTAACTTAGGTTATGATTTATTTTACAGGTAAATTTGTATTTATTTTAGCTAGGTAGTTATTAAATAGTTATTAACTATTTAATAACTATTGTACCTAGTTAAAATAAATACAAAGTTGCCTGTAAAATACATATAAATCCTAAAATAGCTACAATGTAACTATTAGTTATATTGAAGCTATATTAATAGCTAGTAGGGGGCTTAGATTAGGTGTAATTAGTTTAAAATTATTGTAATATTTTATTATTTTTGGTAATTTAGTGTTTGTTTGTATTTTGGTACTTGTATGATGGATGGAAGACCTCTTCTTGCCCCGCTTGGATGAAGACTTCTGCCGGTCTGGATGTCCTCTTCTGCCCCATCGGATGAAGACTTCGTCCCGGCTGGGTGAACACGACTCAAGGTAGGGAGATCTTCAGGGGGGTAGTGTTAGGTTTATTTAAGGGGGGTTTGGGTTAGAGTAGGGGTATGTGGGTGGTGGGTTGTAATGTGGGGGGGGATTGTGTTTTTTTTTTACAGGCAAAAGAGCTGTTTTCTTTGGGGCATGCCCCGCAAAGGGCCCTGTTCAGGGCTGGTAAGGTAATAGAGCTGTTAACTTTTGTAATTTAGTATAGGGTAGGGCATTTTTTTTTATTTTGGGGGGCTTTGTTATTTTATTAGGGGGCTTAGATTAGGTGTAATTAGTTTACAATTCTTGTAATATTTTTTTATTTTTTGTAATTTAGTGTTTGTTTTTTTTTGTAATTTAGTGGGGGGTTTTGTACTTTAGTTTATTTAATTGTAGATAATTGTAGGTACTTGTAGTTAATTTATTTAATGACAGTGTAGTGTTAGGTTTAATTGTAACTTAGGTTAGGATTTATTTTACAGGTAATTTTGTAATTATTTTAACTAGGTAGCTATTAATTAGTCAATAACTATTTAATAGCTTTTGTACCTAGTTAAAATAAATACAAAGTTGCCTGTAAAATAAATATAAATGCTAAAATAGCTACAATGTAACTATTAGTTATATTGCAGCTATCTTAGGGTTTATTTTACAGGTAAGTATTTAGTTTTAAATAGGAATCATTTATTTAGTTAATTTAATGATAGTGTAGTGTTAGGTGTTAGTGTAACTTAGGTTAGGATTTATTTTACAGGTAAATTTGTATTTATTTTAGCTAGGTAGTTATTAAATAGTTATTAACTATTTAATAACTATTGTACCTAGTTAAAATAAATACAAAGTTGCCTGTAAAATAAAAATAAATGCTAAAATAGCTACAATGTAACTATTAGTTATATTGTAGCTATCTTAGGGTTTATTTTACAGGTAAGTCTTTAGTTTTAAATAGGATTCATTTATTTAACTATAGTAAACTTATTTTGTTTTATTTAAATTATATTTAAGTTAGGGGGTGTTAGTGTTAGGGTTAGATTTAGGTTTAGGGGTTAATAACCTTATTATAGTAGCGGCGACGATGGGGGCGGGAGATTAGGGGTTAATAATTGTAGGTAGGTGGCGGCGATGTTAGGGAGGGCAGATTAGGGGTTAATAAAATGTATTATAGTGTTTGCGAGGCGGGAGTGCAGCGGTTTAGGGGTTAATACATTTATTATAGTGGCGGCGATTTGCGGTCGGCAGATTAGGGGTTAATACTTTTAGTTAGATTGTGGCGACGTTGGGGGGAGGCAGATTAGGGGTTAATAACTATAATGTAGGGGTCGGCGGTGTTAGGGACAGCAGATTAGGGGTTAATAGTTATAATTTTAGGTTGCGGCGATATCAGGTCGGCAGATTAGGGGTTAATACTTGTAGTTAGGATTGCGGCAACGTTGGGGGGGGCAGATTAGGGGTTAATAACTATAATGTAGGGGTCGGCGGTGTTAGGGACAGCAGATTAGGGGTTAATAGCTATAATGTAGGCGGCGATATCGGGTCGGCAGATTAGGGGTTAATACTTGTAGTTAGATTGCGGCGACGTTGGGGGAGGCAGATTAGGGGTTAATAACTATAATGTAGGGGTCGGCGGTGTTAGGGACAGCAGATTAGGGGTTAATAGCTATAATGTAGGCGGCGGCGATATTCGGTCGGCAGATTAGGGGTTAATAAAATACTGCAGGTGTCAGCGATAGCGGAGGCAGCAGATTAGGGGTTAATAAGTGTTAGATTAGGGGTGTTTAGAGACTCGGGGTACATGTTAGGGTGTTAGGTGCAGACTTAGTGTTTCCCCATAGGAAACAATGGGGCTGCAGTGTTAGTTTTTTTTCAGCCGAAACTCCCATTGTTTCCTATGGGGAAATGCCGAATCTTAACGAGCTAATTCGGATTTATTCGGAGATACGGCAGCTATTTCGGATTCATTCGGTAGATTCGGAAGTATTTTAATTCGGAAATCCGAATCGATCCGAATCTCCGAATTTACCGAATTTACCGAATTTCCGAATTAATCCGAAACGAACCGCACATGTCTATCTTTACTATTAGAAAATTAAGCATACAGAAGAAGGACTCACTCACATTTCACACTAAACTATACTGAATTCCTGAGAAGGGATGAACTAGCCATTTAATGAAAATAAAATGTTGTGGTTGTTGTTTGAATGATGTACTAGCCGGTCCTTGGGTCACCTCAAAGTCTAGATTCAGTAGAGATTTATTTTAGATCAAATGTGACAAAAAATAATGCATAGTTAAAGGGACAGTCTAGTCAAAATCTAATTTGCTCAATTCTTTAGATATCCTTTGTTGAAGAAATAGCAATGTACATGTGTGAGCCAATCACACAAGGCCTTTATGTGCAGTAACCAATCAGCAGCTACTGAGCATATCTAGATATGCTTTTCAGCAAGTGATATCAAGAGAATGAAGCAAATTAGATAATAGAAGTAAATTAGAAAGTTGTTTAAAATGACATGCTCTTTCTAAATCATGAAAGAAAAAAATTGGGTATCATGACCCTTTAAGTAGGAACAATATAGCTGGCCAGGATGATAACTAAGCAGTGTGAGTAGCATGGGCATTCACAGGGACAGGGGAAAGTTGTGCATCAGCCCCCCCCCCCCTAGATGTTCCTCCCCACTTGAAGTACAAACTGCAGAAAAAAAGACAGTTAAATGTCTGTTTTTTTCTTTTTAATTCCCCTGAATGTAGCTCTGTTTTAGAGGAAGAAGCACAGTATGCTGGAGGTTACATAGCATTCCGGAATTTATAATTCACGATTTTTCCTTCAGTATTGTGCAACTGCAGTTCTGGACTCTAATTGCCAGCATGCATTGCACAGTGGTAGAGAGTGATCTTCCTGGAAGGTAGAAAGTCCATTTCTACCACCTTTTTAACAGCAGCAAAGAATGAGGTATTTCATTAATAGCAATGTACTCTGAGTTATCACTTTCCTCCTGCTCACATACTGGAATAGTTTGTTAAACGTTTTGCCAATAGCACAAATAGGGGAATCTTTATTTTACATATTTTAGGTAATTTACTGTTAGCAGTAGACTTTACATGTATAGGATAACTTATGTTGGTTCTATTGTGTTTCATTTTAATGATGTTATTCTTCTTTATAATAAACAAAGCACTAAATGATAAACAAAACTATAAGCTCAATACCACTTCTTCCAAAAAATTGTATGTATCCAAATCATATATACTGTATATAAATATATATATAAATATAAATATAAATATAAATATATATATATATATATATATATACTGTATATATAGATATATTGTGTGCGTGTATTTATTGTCCGGGCATATTTTGCTATGCAGACGCCCATGGTGAGTAGCTCCCAGAAACGGCCCTATTTATCTGAAAGCAATACATGACTTACACACTTTTTTGGTACTGATACCTTATCAGCTTTTGGTGTTTATTTAGGTCAGATGTAAAATTTATGAACAGTCTCAGCATTCTACCTTTTAACTAAACAAAAACTGCACATGAAGAGGAGCTAGGTTACTGGTGCATTTACACTAACACTGTACGGGCTTGAGCAATGATGACACGCTGTGCTCAATGACCAAATTGTTATTTTGTATTTTTTTCAATGGGAAAGATTTTATGATAAATATAAAGCGTATTTGGGCATGCTTGTTGACATGAAATATGAGAAGAATGTTCTATTCCCAGACTGATAAATTTGTCTCTTTATGTTAGTTAATAAGTTAATGCATTAGCTGTGTCTAGCACTGCTGTACTGTACAAATGGTTATATTTATTTTTGGGAGAGGTTGACTAGGTATAAATTTCCTACAACTTAAAGGGGCACCAAAGTCAAAATTAAATTTTTATGATACAGACAGAACATGCCTTTAAAAAAAAAAAAAAAAAATCCAATTTACTTCTTTTATCAAACTTTGCACATATTATGAGCCACCAGCTCCTACTGAGCATGTGCAAGAGTTCACATAATATATGTATGAGTTTGTGATTCTCTGATGGCTGTGGCATAATATAAGCGGCAGGGAAATAGAACATTTTGAAAATTTTCAGAAAAAAATATTTACAGTTCATTTGAAATTCAGAGTAAGAGGCCAATCTATTAATGTCTGTCCGCCATGATACGCTGTAGCATATCATGTCCGACAGTCATTGCTGAATGCCGACAGCATACGCTGTCAGCATTTAACATTGCACAAGCAGTTCCCCAGAACTGCTTGTGCAATGCCGCCCCCTGCAGATTCTTAGCCAATCAACTGCTAGCAGGGGGTGTCAATTAGCCCGATCGTATAGGATTGGGGCGGATTGCAGACCGCAGCCTCAGAGGCAGCAGACCAGTTATGGAGCAGCGGTTTTCAGACCGCTGCTTCATAACTGCTGTTTCCGGTGAGTCTAAAGGCTCATGCGGAAACAGGGGCTTACAGCTCCTTGAAAATTCGGCCCCTAAGTGTTATTGCATTGTCTTTTTACATCCCAATAGAAAACAAATAATTTTTAATTTACTTAACTTAGCTCTTTGCATTGTTCAAAACTATGAATGAAACATAGGTCTATATTGACCCCTTAAGCAACATGGACAAAGGTACTACACACAGTATTTTGCCCAGCGTACTGTGTTGACATAGTACCAATGTACAACAGTTTGGCTCATGCTGTGGTTCCCACTGTCAGCTTTTACAGCAGAGACTGAAGCTGAGGGAAGAGGGCATCTACCTTCGTATAGTAAGATAGAAATTATCATACTCCCTTACCATATGAAGGCAGATTGTTTATTCAAACTGTGACACAGAAAGTGTCACTGTCTGTAATGGGTGCGGTGGGAGGTTTGGAAGGGAAGGATGGAGGTGTGTGGGTGATCCGTTGCAGGAGGGGGGAGAGAGTCTTGAGAAGGGTCCCCTATGCTACGGAAACATTTTTGGTAGGGGAGAGGGAGGGATGGGTCCCTACACTACAGAAAAGGGGACATTTAGATGGAGTGGTGGTTCCCTACACTGAGATCCCTTGAAGGGGCAGGTGGGGAGGGTGAGGGGGGATCCCTACACTACAGAAAAAAATAATAAAAAATAAATTACAATAAAAAAAACACACAACCCTTCCCCCCCTCTGGTGCAGTAGGAGGGGGGAGGGAATAGAGCTATTTCTGAGGATTCAGGTAGGTGGGAAAGTGAGGAGGGATCCCTACACTACAGAAAATAAATATATAAATATTTTTTAAAAAAAACTTTAACTGTATACTGGCTACCAGTACCCATAAGATGATGTAATATGATGGCGACCAGTGGGAGGGGGAAGGGAGCTGTTTGGGAGGGATCAGGGAGGTGGTAGGTGGGAGGGTAATCACTGCACTATAATACACATACCCTTAACAGCTAGCTGATTATCCCCTTCACTGCCAGGAATTTCAGAAGTGTGGTGTGCAACTGCAGTTAGCGGCCTTCTAATTGCCAAATATCACTGGCAAAGCCCTGCATGTCTGCCATTTTTGAGTAAAGGGGACCCTAGATAAACTTGTACAACCATTTGTTTTAAGACTGCAGTAGTTGTAAACAAATAATTTTAGTTTGAAACCCATTGTTTGTAAAAAAAAAGTTAACAATTTTTTTAAATGGTGGCATGAACTATATAAAAATAGGCCTAGATCAATACCTTAGGTTGTTTTATATATATATATATATATATATATATATATATATATATATATATATATATATATATATATATATATATATATATAGTTTCTGGGTCAATTTTGAGAATTTGTGCAGTTTTGCTATACCAAATGAGCATCATTTTAGACATAGCTGCGGATAAAGATCTTAAAATGATCAAAAATTATAGAATATATTTATATATTTGATCTTAACTATATCAGAAGATGCCAGTGAACAAGTTTTGTTACAGTTAGAAAACTACAGGTTTTATTGGGGAATGTAATAATTTAATCTTTTTAAAGAACTTTTTTCTTGGTAATTTACTTTAATTTCTTAATTATGAGAATAAATAGCTGGTTAAATCTGTCATCCACTGAAAGCTCTTCATATGCCCCCCTCCTCCCAAAAAATATACAGATATTATATTATAGCATAATTCATGGTACTTTAAAAAAATATTGTTCTTTGTCTTACCATGTGTTGCAATCTATCTCCACAGATGAACCTGGTGAATATTCATTGCCGTTATGGAAACATGGGCATTTTTCTAGAACAATGCATTTTGAGTTGTGCCGAACCTAAAATAAAAACATTAAAAGCAACATTATTTGATGTACTTTTATGTTAAAGGAGGGGGCTTTTCAAGGTCATGGTGCCCAGTGTAAGCCACATAGAGGGGGAAAAGACCCCAACTTTAAAGAGTGTAGCCCCGTATTACCAATGAAGGTTATCATAAACATTCTAATTAGTATGTGATTTATTACATGAACATAGTGGCTCCAAATAAGCCCCTATCCTCTAAAGGCTGCATACATCACAATCAAAGATTGGTGCACACAATGCCATTCATTTGAAAGAGTTGTTTAACTTCGCCTTATGTTGCTCTAATTTGAGGCTCATTGCCATAAAATATGCTTTAACCATTCGACTTGGTGACCTGATGCTCTGAGTTATTATTAGAGCTCTAGCACTCATCATAGAAACTACAATAGGAAAAGTGATCCATCATTTGAAAGTGGTGAGACCCCTCTTTCAAATGAAGGGTCAAATCCTCAGGTGATCAAGTGATATTGTAAGTATAAAGGTTATACAGTATATGTTGGTAATTGTGCTGAATCAAAAAAGGCCATTATCACCCCCCCCCTCATTTAAAAAAGAGGGCTATCAAATTTGTTGTTTGCAGGCGTATGATAATTAAACAGCCATTGCAATTAGCGCTTATAAAATTAACCAGAGATCAGATCTCTGGTTAATTTGATAAATGTGCCCCAAATACCCCCAAAATACAGCCTAATGTATTTTATTAAAAAAATAAAAATAGCAGTATTCTGGGGTCTAAAGTTGGTGGGAGTGGGGTGTTAGAAAAAAAACGTCACTGACAAATGCCTTTACATAGCGGTCTATGGGAACTGTGTTCCCTGTAAATGTTTATGTATATACTTATATACATATACGTTATATTTAAAATTGTTGACATCGCTGTGTTAATTGCCCCCTTCAATGCGCTTAGGTTCTGATGCGGTTAGCGCGTGCTGGTACTACACAGTGGAGGGCAATTATCGCTTTCATGAAAGCGATATTTAGCACTCCACTTGTAATCTTGCACTATATCGAATGGTTTTTTATGCATGTATTTTTTGTTCGGTGGTGTTTGCTAAGTGAATTTGGTCAGAGATAGAAACATGAATGTGCATTCATTCAAATGTAATAATATTTGATTATTGTTTAATACAATGCAAGATGGAGCAAACTGACATAAAACAACAGCAATTTCTTCTAATTTTTAAAAGAAAATGTTATTAAATAATATAAGTATAGAATCCTACATTTTGATGTTTTTCAAAAAAGGGAATTAATGCAAAAAGTGCAGTCATGAAATTTGTCAGTAATTTTTATTTTGATATTTATATAGTAGTGTACAAAAACAATGGGGCTCTACTATATCTAAGTAGTGTGTCCAGAAATAAGGTGCGCCTAATTTATGCTATTTCAAAAAAGTGATAATATGGATAGATCCTAAGTTTTATATCTTACAAAAAATAAACAATATGAACTGTATAATTATAAATACAAATACATAACATTAGTCACCACAGTCATATGGTTAGGAAATATACATCCATAGATGCAAGTGAAAGTCCCAATATAGAGTGATGTCCAATCTGGAAATGATGTCCCAAACGATAGCTGCTCTCTCCAAAGATGTTGAAAAAGAGATGACTGCGTTCTGTATAGAAACAAAAAAAGAAGAGGCGCTCTGGTGCAGATGATCCTTGGCTACAAATGATTCTAAACTAACAGTTCAGAGTAATACTCACAAAGATGTTTGCACATGCAGTGCAATAACAGGTGAGCCGAAGCTTCAGAGCCGCTCGGCTGACTCGCTAGAGGGTGAAATCAGCTGTTCACTGGGTAATCACTTCACCAACGATGTGGGGAAAAAAGATACCTATGACATAAAATATAGATACCGCCCTTGGTGCAGATTATCCCAGGCACAGAATGCACATACAACAGATGTCGAGAAGTTATAACTTCTCGACATCTGTTGTATGTGCATTCTGTGCCTGGGATAATCTGCACCAAGGGCGGTATCTATATTTTATGTCATAGGTATCTTTTTTCCCCACATCGTTGGTGAAGTGATTACCCAGTGAACAGCTGATTTCACCCTCTAGCGAGTCAGCCGAGCGGCTCTGAAGCTTCGGCTCACCTGTTATTGCACTGCATGTGCAAACATCTTTGTGAGTATTACTCTGAACTGTTAGTTTAGAATCATTTGTAGCCAAGGATCATCTGCACCAGAGCGCCTCTTCTTTTTTTGTTTCTATACAGAACGCAGTCACATCTTTATATAGTAGTGCTTTATCATATTTGGGTACTTCTGAAAATTAATATTAATATTAATAATAGATATTTCTAAAAGTGATTAGTTTGCTGGAAAAAAAAACAACATATGATTTAAAGGGACACTAAACCCAAATTTTTTCTTTCATGATTCAGATAGAAAGTTGCTTAAAATTGCATGCTATAATTTACTCCTATTATCAGTTTTTCTTCATTCTCTTGCTATCTTTATTTAAAAAGCAGGAATGGGATGCATAGGAGCCGGCCCATTTTTGGTTGAGAACCTGGGTTATGCTTGCTTATTGGTGGGTAAATGTAAGCCTCCAATAAGCAATCACTATCCATGGTGCTGAATCTAAAATGGGCTGGCTGCTAAGATTTACATTCCTCCTTTTAAAATAAAGATATCAAGAGAATGAAGAAAAATTGATAATAGGAGTAAATTAGAAAGTTGCTTAACATTACATGCTCTATCTGAATCATGAAAGAAAAAAATTGGGTTCAGTGTCCCTTTAACCCCTTAACGACCGACGACGTATGCCATACGTCCTCAAAAAAAAAGCACTTAACGACCGAGGACGTATGGAATACGTCGTCGGTTTAACAGAGCACTGGAAGCGATCGAAATCGCTTCCGGCTGCTCTAACAGTATTGCAGGCTTGCCTTGATGTCTAGGCATCCTGCAATACTGTTCCCGAGTGCCAGGACCGGATTGATCACTCCCCCACGAGTGATCACTTCCGGTTTCGCTCCACGTGGAGCCCGGCAGTGTTTCAGAGCAACGGAAGCGATCGGACACGCTTCCGATGCTCTGCTTGTGTGCTAAGTGCCTCGGTGGGTCGAGGCACTTAGTTAGTTGTAAAATAAAATTAAAAAAGTAAAAAAAAAAAAACGAATAAAATAAAAAAAAGCCCTAAATAGCCCCCCCCCTCCCCCTTCACTAGGCATCCAAGATGGCGATGCCCAGTGCATCATGGGGCCTCTGGGGGTGTCCCTAGCCTGCATCATCATAGGGGCAAGCTAGGGTCACCCAATCTGAGCCTCCCACCCAAAAAAAAATAATAATAAAATACCCCATTTGTCTGATCATGTCAATATTTGTAAATATTGACTATGATCAGTGTGGATCTCCCTCCCTCTCCTCACTTGCCATTTTGTTGGAGAGAGAGAGAGACCTGTATTTAGCAGAGAGAGAGATTTATTTCTTTTATTTGTTAAAAAATATAGAACCAAAGGCTCTTTTCAGAGCCATTAACCCCTAGCTTGCCAGTGATCACTATATATCACTGGCAGTAGCATAGGTGCACTTTTTTTTGCTGCATTTTGCTGTCTGTGCATTTTTTTAGGGGTTAATTTTGTTGTTGTAATTTTTTAAAAACCCAAAGGCTCTTTTCAGAAACATTTAGTTAATTTAATTTAATTTTCAGAGCCATTAACCCCTAGCTTGCCAGTGATCGCTATAAATCACTGGCAGTTGCATAGCTGTACTTTTTTGCTGTCTGTGCATTTTTTTAGGGGTTAATTTTGTTGTTGTAATTTTTTAAAAACCCAAAGGCTCTTTTCAGAAACATTTAGTTAATTTAATTTAATTTTCAGAGCCATTAACCCCTAGCTTGCCAGTGATCACTATAAATCACTGGCAGTTGCATAGCTGTACTTTTTTGCTGTCTGTGCATTTTTTTAGGGGTTAATTTTGTTGTTGTAATTTTTTAAAAACCCAAAGGCTCTTTTCAGAAACATTTAGTTAATTTAATTTAATTTTCAGAGCCATTAACCCCTAGCTTGCCAGTGATCGCTATAAATCACTGGCAGTTGCATAGCTGTACTTTTTTGCTGTCTGCGCATTTTTTTAGGGGTTAATTTTGTTGTTGTAATTTTTTAAAAACCCAAAGGCTCTTTTCAGAAACATTTAGTTAATTTAATTTAATTTTCAGAGCCATTAACCCCTAGCTTGCCAGTGATCGCTATAAATCACTGGCAGTAGCATAGCTGTACTTTTTTGCTAGTTAATTTAGTTAATTAATTTAGTTAATTTAATTTAATTTTCAGAGCCATTAACCCCTAGCTTGCCAGTGATCGCTATAAATCACTGGCAGTTGCATAGCTGTACTTTTTTGCTGTCTGTGCATTTTTTTAGGGGTTAATTTTGTTGTTGTAATTTTTTAAAAACCCAAAGGCTCTTTTCAGAAACATTTAGTTAATTTAATTTAATTTTCAGAGCCATTAACCCCTAGCTTGCCAGTGATCGCTATAAATCACTGGCAGTAGCATAGCTGTACTTTTTTGCTAGTTAATTTAGTTAATTAATTTAGTTAATTTAATTTTTTTTAGTAATTGTTTTCTGTGACGGATACAAAAATGTCACAGAAAAGATATAGTGCTGAGGAGGCGTATGCCATCCTTGCGTCAGAGTCAGATGCCTCTATTTCTGACTCAGACCCCAATTTTGACCCTGCCATGTGCTCAGATACATCACTAGATGCAGTCTCAACTGATAGTGATGTATCGGTGGCTGCTAGCCCCCCTGCCAGCCCCCCTGCTACCCCCCTGCCAGCCCCCCTGCTAGCCCCCCTGCCAGAAGGAGGCGTGTTGCTGCCATTGCTGCTGAAGAGTGGGTAACGCCTCATCTCCAGAGGCCAGATATCCCACCCTTCACAGCAAATGCTGGCATAAATATAGATGTGGCAGGTTTTAGCCCCCAGCAGTTTCTGGAAGTGTTTCTGGGCGATGATATATTGGGGAACATTGTCGCCCAAACTAATTTATATGCCCATCAGTTCCGTGCTGCAAAGCCTGGAACATATTTGGCAAAGCAGCAATGGGCCCCCATCAATGTGCCAGAATTCAAAAAATTCTGGGCATTGACTATACTGATGGGCATCATAAAGAAACCCTCCATTCGCTCCTACTGGAGTAGTAGCCCCATCTGCTCTACCCCCATTTTCTCCCAGACTATGTCGAGGAAGAGGTATGAAATGATTCTGCATTTCATGCACTTCAGTGACAACAGCCTGTGCCCCCCTAGGGAGCATCCCCAATTTGACAGGCTGTATAAAATCCGCCCCCTGATAACCCACTTTTCTGCCAGGTTTGCAGAGGCTTATACACCTGGAAGGAATATATGCGTTGATGAATCTCTAATGAAGTATAAGGGAAGGCTGGGATTCAAGCAGTATATTCCTTCCAAACGCTCCAGATATGGGGTAAAGGTGTATAAGCTCTGTGACAGCGAGACTGGGTATACTCAGGCCTTCCGGGTGTATGAGGGAAAGGATAGCCACCTTGACCCTCCAGGTTGCCCAGAACATATGGGAACCACTGGCAAGATTGTCTGGGACCTGATATTACCCATAATGAACAAAGGGTATCACTTGTACTTAGACAATTTTTATACAAGTGTCCTTTTGTTCAAGCTACTGTATTGCTTTGATACAGTAGCTTGCGGTACAATTAAAAAGAACCGTGCAGGTTTCCCAGGACAACTTGTACGCACCCGGCTACGAAGGGGGGAGACCTCAGCTCTGTGCCAAGAGGAGCTGTTGGCACTTAAGTACAGAGACAAGAAGGATGTATACCTTCTTACCACCATCCACACGGAGAGGACGGTGGCGGTTTCTGTACGTGGCAGAGCTGAGATCATAAGGAAGCCAGTGTGCATCAAGTCTTATAACCTGCATATGGGTGGGGTTGATCTGGCTGATCAGCTGCTGCAGCCCTACCTAATTATGCGGAAGACAAGGGCCTGGTACAAAAAGGTTGCAATTTACCTAATGCAGATTGCAACCCACAACGCTTTTTTGTTGTTCAAAAAAGCAAACCCCAGAGTTAAAAAAACTTTTTTACAGTTTCAGCTCCAGATTATTACTGGGATTTTGTACCATGATGCACCTGCTCCCCGGGCGGTGATGGGAGAGAGCAGAGTTGGGGCTACTCATTTTATTTTTAAAATCCCCCCTACTGCCGCAAAGCAGAAACCACAAAAAAAATGCAGAGTCTGTACCAAGAGGGGGAAGAGAAGGGACACCATATATCACTGTCCTGATTGCCCTGGACAGCCTGCACTCTGCATTGGGGACTGCTTCAAGCGGTACCATACAATGGTCAATTTTAAAAAAAAAAAATACATTTGGTGTTATATATATATATATTATTTTTTTTTGGTTATGTTTACTGTAAGATGGGGTTTTTTTTTTTACTTTTACTGTGCCAGATTTTTACATTTCACTACTCTATTTTTTCTAAAATTGGGACTGTTATTTTTTTTTAACCAAAACCCCTGTCAAACCTATGCATGGGGGACATAGGTGTTCTCAGGGTGCCTTGCCAAAAACAACCTGAAGTATGTTTTTGTAATAACTTACAACAGTCTCTCCTAAATCATAGTCAAAAAGCAATGTGTCTGTAAAAATGAAAATTGAAAAATTACCACCATACACTTTCTCCAATTTTTTGGGCTAAAACGGTTGCTTCAAAGGCATCAAAGCACACCATATACAATACCTTGGGGTGTCAACATTTAAAAAATATACACTTTCATGGCAATAAATAAAAGTGGGGTATGCGATAGGCCACAAACTAAAGATAGGCCTATCAGAAGAAATACTCTCATTGTTAATAACTAAAATCACAAGTCATAAATTTGTAACATAACCTTCCCAAAATCCTGGCAAACCTATGCATGGGGGGCATAGGTGTACTCAGGGTGCCTTGCAGAAAACAACCTGAAGTATTCTTTTGCAATAACTTACAACAGTCTCTCCTAAATCATAGTCAAAAAGCAATGTGTCTGTAAAAATGAAAATTGAAAAATAACCACCATACACTTTCTCCAATTTTTTGGGCTAAAACGGTTGCTTCAAAGGCATCAAAGCACACCATATACAATACCTTGGGGTGTCAACATTTAAAAAATATACACTTTCATGGCAATAAATAAAAGTGGGGTATGCGATAGGCCACAAACTAAAGATAGGCCTATAAGAAGAAATACTCTCATTGTTAATAACTAAAATCACAAGTCATAAATTTGTAACATAACCTTCCCAAAATCCTGGCAAACCTATGCATGGGGGGCATAGGTGTACTCAGGGTGCCTTGCAGAAAACAACCTGAAGTATTCTTTTGCAATAACTTACAACAGTCTCTCTTAAATCATAGTCAAAAAGCAATGTGTCTGTAAAAATGAAAATTGAAAAATAACCACCATACACTTTCTCCAATTTTTTGGGCTAAAACGGTTGCTTCAAAGGCATCAAAGCACACCATATACAATACCTTGGGGTGCCAACATTTAAAAAATATACACTTTCATGGCAATAAATAAAAGTGGGGTATGCAATAGGCCACAAACTAAAGATAGGCCTATCAGAAGAAATACTCTCATTGTTAATAACTAAAATCACAAGTCATAAAATTGTAACATAACCTTCCCAAAATCCTGGCAAACCTATGCATGGGGGGCATAGGTGTACTCAGGGTGCCTTGCAGAAAACAACCTGAAGTATTCTTTTGCAATAACTTACAACAGTCTCTCCTAAATCATAGTCAAAAAGCAATGTGTCTGTAAAAATGAAAATTGAAAAATAACCACCATACACTTTCTCCAATTTTTGGGCTAAAACGGTTGCTTCAAAGGCATCAAAGCACACCATATACACTGTGTGCAGAATTATTAGGCAAATTAGTATTTTGACCACATCATCCTCTTTATGCATGTTGTCTTACTCCAAGCTGTATAGGCTCGAAAGCCTGCTACCAATTTAGCATATTAGGTGATGTGCATCTCTGTAATGAGAAGGGGTGTGGTCTAATGACATCAACACCCTATATCAGGTGTGCCTAATTATTAGGCAACTTCCTTTCCTTTGGCAAAATGGGTCAAAAGAAGGACTTGACAGGCTCAGAAAAGTCAAAAATAGTGAGATATCTTGCAGAGGGATGCAGCACTCTTAAAATTGCAGAGCTTCTGAAGCGTGATCATCGAACAATCAAGCGTTTCATTCAAAATAGTCAACAGGGTCACAAGAAGCGTGTGGAAAAACCAAGGCGCAAAATAACTGCCCATGAACTGAGAAAAGTCAAGCGTGCAGCTGCCAAGATGCCACTTGCCACCAGTTTGGCCATATTTCAGAGCTGCAACATCAATGGAGCGCCCAAAAGCACAAGGTGTGCCAAGGTAAGAAAGGCTGAAAGACGACCACCACTGAACAAGACACACAAGCTGAAACGTCAAGACTGGGCCAAGAAATATCTCAAGACTGATTTTTCTAAGGTTTTATGGACTGATGAAATGAGAGTGAGTCTTGATGGGCCAGATGGATGGGCCCGTGGCTGGATTGGTAAAGGGCAGAGAGCTCCAGTCCGACTCAGACGCCAGCAAGGTGGAGGTGGAGTACTGGTTTGGGCTGGTATCATCAAAGATGAGCTTGTGGGGCCTTTTCGGGTTGAGGATGGAGTCAAGCTCAACTCCCAGTCCTACTGCCAGTTTCTGGAAGACACCTTCTTCAAGCAGTGGTACAGGAAGAAGTCTGCATCCTTCAAGAAAAACATGATTTTCATGCAGGACAATGCTCCATCACACGCGTCCAAGTACTCCACAGCATGGCTGGCAAGAAAGGGTATAAAAGAAGAAAATCTAATGACATGGCCTCCTTGTTCACCTGATCTGAACCCCATTGAGAACCTGTGGTCCATCATCAAATGTGAGATTTACAAGGAGGGAAAACAGTACACCTCTCTGAACAGTGTCTGGAGGCTGTGGTTGCTGCTGCACGCAATGTTGATGGTGAACAGATCAAAACACTGACAGAATCCATGGATGGCAGGCTTTTGAGTGTCCTTGAATGTCAGAAATGTATATTTGTGAATGTTGAGATGTTATATTGGTTTCACTGGTAAAAATAAATAATTGAAATGGGTATATATTTGTTTTTTGTTAAGTTGCCTAATAATTATGCACAGTAATAGTCACCTGCACACACAGATATCCCCCTAAAATAGCTATAACTAAAAACAAACTAAAAACTACTTCCAAAACTATTCAGCTTTGATATTAATGAGTTTTTTGGGTTCATTGAGAACATGGTTGTTGTTCAATAATAAAATTAATCCTCAAAAATACAACTTGCCTAATAATTCTGCACTCCCTGTACAATACCTTGGGGTGTCAACTTTTCAAATATATGCACATTCATGGAAAACAAATAAATTGGGGTATGTTAAAAGACCCCCCAAAAAGACGATAGGCAAAGAAAATATGTTAAATGTGAAAAAAAATCACAAACGCATGTCAGACATTTGGCATTGCACCCCCCAAACAAGCCACCAAACCTATGCATAGGTGGTATCACTGAACTCAGGAGATGTTGGTGACCACATATTGGTGTCTTCTTTGGTAGTAACACATAACAGGAGCTGTGAATCCATGTCTAAAGTACAATGTATGTGAACAATAACACAAAAATATGAATGCCCAATAGTTTGACAAAGACTAGTGGTTAAATTAGTGCATGGAAAGTGTTAAAATACCTGCATTTGAAATACCCTAGGAAGTCTACTTTTCAAAAATATATGGTTTGATTGAGGTAAATTACATTGGCCGGCTTCAGAAATGTCTTAAATAGGACATGGGTGCATGGGATGTGAAAATTCAAAGTGGAAAAAATTGAATGGGCTTCCTAAAAATAAGGCCTTTTAGCCCCCAGAGAACCCGACACACCTATACATGGGTGGTATCACTGTACTCAGGAGAGGTTGTTGAACACATATTGAGGTGTTTTTTGGCAGTAACACATAACAGGAACTGAAAATCCATGCCTAAAGTACAATGTGTGTGAAAAATAACACAAAAAGATGACTACCCAAAAGTTTGACAAAGACTGGTGGTTGAATTAGTGCATGGAAAGTGTTAAAATATCAGCATTTGAAAAACCCTAGGGTGTCTACTTTTCAAAAATATATGGTTTGATGGGGGTAAATTCCATTGGCCAGCTTCAGAAATGTCCCAAATAGGACATGGGTGCATGATGACCGATGTGAAAATTCCAAGTTGAAAAACTGGAATGCGCTACCTAAAAATAAGGCCATTTAGCCCCCAGAGAACCCGACACACCTATACATAGGTGGTATCACTGTACTCAGGAGATGTTGTTGAACACATATTGAGGTGGTTTTTGGCAGTAACACATAACAGGAACTGAAAATCCATGCCTAAAGTACAATGTGTGTGAAAAATAACACAAAAAAATGACTATCCAAAAGTTTGACAAAGACTGGTGGTTGAATTAGTGCATGGAAAGTGTTAAAATATCAGCATTTGAAAAACCCTAGGGTGTCTACTTTTCAAAAATATATGGTTTGATGGGGGTAAATTCCATTGGCCAGCTTCAGAAATGTCCCAAATAGGACATGGGTGCATGATGACCGATGTGAAAATTCCAAGTTGAAAAACTGGAATGCGCTACCTAAAAATAAGGCCATTTAGCCCCCAGAGAACCCGACACACCTATACATAGGTGGTATCACTGTACTCAGGAGATGTTGTTGAACACATATTGAGGTGGTTTTTGGAAGTAACACATAACAGGAACTGAAAATCCATGCCTAAAGTACAATGTGTGTGAAAAATAACACAAAAAAATGACTACCCAAAAGTTTGACAAAGACTGGTGGTTGAATTAGTGCATGAAAAGTGTTAAAATATCAGCATTTGAAAAACCCTAGGGTGTCTACTTTTCAAAAATATATGGTTTGATGGGGGTAAATTCCATTGGCCAGCTTCAGAAATGTCCCAAATAGGACATGGGTGCATGATGACCGATGTGAAAATTCCAAGTTGAAAAACTGGAATGCGCTACCTAAAAATAAGGCCATTTAGCCCCCAGAGAACCTGACACACCTATACATAGGTGGTATCACTGTACTCAGGAGATGTTGTTGAACACATATTGAGGTGGTTTTTGGCAGTAACACATAACAGGAACTGAAAATACATGCCTAAAGTACAATGTGTGTGAAAAATAACACAAAAAAATGACTACACAAAAGTTTGACAAAGACTAGTGGTTGAATTAGTGCATGGAAAGTGTTAAAATACCAGCATTTGAAATACCCTAGGGTGTCTACTTTTCAAAAATATAAGGTTTGATGGGGGTAAATTCCATTGGCCAGCTTCAGAAATGTCCCAAATAGGACATGGGTGCATGATGACCGATGTGAAAATTCCAAGTTGAAAAACTGGAATGCGCTACCTAAAAATAAGGCCATTTAGCCCCCAGAGAACCAGACACACCTATACATAGGTGGTATCACTGTACTCGGGAGATGTTGTTGAACACATATTGAGGTGGTTTTTGGCAGTAACACATAACAGGAACTGAAAATACATGCCTAAAGTACAATGTGTGTGAAAAATAACACAAAAAAATGACTACCCAAAAGTTTGACAAAGACTAGTGGTTGAATTAGTGCATGGAAAGTGTTACAATACCAGCATTTGAAATACCCTAGGGTGTCTACTTTTCAAAAATATATGGTTTGATGGGGGTAAACTCCATTGGCCAGCTTCAGAAATGTCCCAAATAGGACATGGGTGCATGATGACCAATGTGAAAATTCCAAGTTGAAAAACTGGAATGTGCTACCTAAAAATAAGGCCATTTAGCCCCCAGAGAACCCAACACACCTATACATAGGTGGTATCACTGTACTCAGGAGATATTGTTGAACACATATTGAGGTGGTTTTTGGCAGTAACACATAACAGGAACTGAAAATACATGCCTAAAGTACGTGTCTGAAAAATAACACAAAAAAATGACTACCCAAAAGTTTGACAAAGACTAGTGGTTGAATTAGTACATGGAAAGTGTTAAAATACCAGCATTTAAAATACCCTAGGGTGTCTACTTTTCAAAAATATATGGTTTGATGGGGGTAGATTCCATTGGCCAGCTTCAGAAATGTCCCAAATAGGACATGGGTGCATGATGACCGATGTGAAAATTCCAAGTTGAAAAACTGGAATGCGCTACCTAAAAATAAGGCCATTTAGCCCCCAGAGAACCCGACACACCTATACATAGGTGGTATCACTGTACTCAGGAGATATTGTTGAACACATATTGAGGTGGTTTTTGGCAGTAACACATAACAGGAACTGAAAATACATGCCTAAAGTACAATGTGTGTGAAAAATAACACAAAAAAATGACTACCCAAAAGTTTGACAAAGACTAGTGGTTGAATTAGTGCATGGAAAGTGTTAAAATACCAGCATTTGAAATACCCTAGGGTGTCTACTTTTCAAAAATATATGGTTTGATGGGGTAAATTCCATTGGCCAGCTTCAGAAATGTCCCAAATAGGACATGGGTGCATGATGACCGATGTGAAAATTCCAAGTTGAAAAACTGGAATGCGCTCTCTAAAAATAAGGGCTTTTAGCCCACAGAGAACCCAACACACCTATACATGGGTGGTATCACTGTACCCAGGAGATGCTACTGAAGACATATTAGGGTGTTATTTGGCAGTAACCCTTACCATTTTATCAGTAAATGTATTCTTAAATTGCTATTTGTCAAAAAATCAAATTATTTTTTCCCCCCCAAACTTTGGCATAGATTGGTGGTAAAATGGTTGCATGAAAAAAGTCAAAATACCCTAAGTTTAATACCTTAGGTTGTCTTCTTTTAAAAAATATATACATTTGAAGGGTTATTCAGGGATTCCTGACAGATATTGGTGTTACAATGTAACTATCGCCAATTTTGAAAAAAACATGGTTTTGAAATAGCAAAGTGCTACTTGTACTTATTGCCCTATAACTTGCAAAAAAGCAAAGAACATGTAAACATTGGGTATTTCTAAACTCAAGACAAAATTTAGAAACTGTTTAGCATTGGTATTTTATGGTGGTTGTAGATGTGTTAGAGATTTTGGGGCTCAAAGTTAGAAAAAGTGTGGGTTTTTTTTTCATTTTTTCCTAATATTTTATAATTTTTTTATAGTAAATTATAAGATATGATGAAAATAATGGTATCTTTAGAAAGTCCATTTAATGGCGAGAAAAACGGTATATAATATGTGTGGGTACAGTAAATGAGTAAGAGGGAAATTACAGCTAAACACAAACACCGCAGAAATGCAAAAATAGCCTTGGTCCCAGATGGTCAACAAATTGAAAAGTGGCCTGGTCACTAAGGGGTTAAGTGGGTAACTCACAGACTGAAATGATGTTTAAATGCAAATGCAATGCAAAAAAATAAGCACAGGGGTATGAAATTGTTTAGTGGTGAAAGGGGTAAAAGACTTCTATATCAGAAAAAGATGTACTCAGATTATTTGAAATGATAGCTTTCATGTTTTCTAAAACTGTTCCTCAGCTGCCAGGTGTGTCTTTGGAGGACACTGTGGTATAAGAAAAGGTTCTCTGAAAGGTAATAAATATAGTGTATTCATAGGAGAGGGGCAACATCTGTGACTTTCTATTATTTTCCACTTTAAAGGGCTATGAAACACAAAAATTTCCTTTAATGACTCAGATAGAGCATGTGCTTTTAAACAACTTGCTAATTTACTTCTACAATCAATTTTGCTCTGTATCTTTTGTTGAAAAGCAGGGATATATGCTTAGGAGCAAGCACATTTCTGGAGCATTTTATGGCAGCATTTTTGCAATAATGTTATCCATATCTATTTCCTGCCATGTAGTGCTCCAGATGGCTACCTAGGTATCTCTTCAACACAGAATATCATGGGAAGAAGCAAATTTGATAATAGAAGCAAACTGGAACCTTTTTTTAAAATTTAATGCTCTGTATGAATCACAAAATAATTTTTTTGGGTTTCATATCCCTTTAAGATCCCACAGTTTCATCCATCTCCCTGAATGCACTGCCATATTCAGAGACATGTTAAAGAAATCACTAAAGCCTTCTTTGCTGAGATTAGAGCATATTTGCCACACCAGGCCCCCTATTTAAAAGTGGGAAATGCTGAGAGTATCAAGTATGTCATGATCACTTTAAATCCAGTTGCATTGATCAATTTATAGACAAGTCTGTACAGTCGTTATCCACTTTAAAACTCAGGTCAGACAGCCAAACCCTTTTAAATTAGGAAATCACCCAAAGCCCCATAACCTTTTGAAATTGAACTCTTTGTACTTGATCCCCATTTAAAATTCTTTAATGTTGGTAGGTATGTAAATATCATTTAATTATGGTGCGGAGACCCTTTGTGCAGAAGCCTGAGTGTCAGGTTCTTCTGAAAATTCTAATATCTAGTTTACAAAAATGTTCCAGATGCAAAGGAGATAAAGTTTGATGAAAGGTCATTGTGGAGTTTGGAGACCGCCCATGGCACTGAGGGCTACAGGGGTTTAGGTTATGCCTCTTGGGGGCTCTAGAATGTGCCATGAACTGTTTTAGACCTTAGTGTGATGACAATATCAATATCAATAAAGATAAATAAGAAACATGAGGAGATATTATAGATCAGCAGAAGTCTGTGCTGCAGAACTCTACATCTGCCTGTGTAAAACCATTTAGTTAAAGGGACATGAACCCACATATTTTCTTTCACGATTCAGATAGAGAATACAATTTTAAACAACATTCAAATTTACTTCTATTATTTATTTGCTTAATTATTAGGAATCCTTTGTTGAAGAAATAGCAATGCACATGGGTGAGCCAATAACACGGGGCCGCTATGTGCAGTCATCAAAAAGCAGCTACTAAACATATTTAGATATGTTTTTCAACAAAAGATATCAAGAGAATAAAGCCAATTAGATAATACAAGTAAAATGGAAAGTTGTTTAAAATAACATGCTGTTTCTTAATCATGAAAGAAAAAAAAAAACTGGGTTTCACGTCCCTTTAAGCGGAAACAACACCAGGCTTTGACAGTTCTATTTTTTCCTATTCTATTTAAATTCAAAGTGCACATTTGAGGCTTCTCAAAATTCATTCAGTAGAGAAAGATCAAATTAACTTTTTAAGAGCCTCTTTAAAAAAATACATTGCAATTTACTACCATCTAGAGGCAGAAAAGAAACATGACATTGAATGAATATTTATTATTATTATTAATAATATTATTATTATTACTAGTATTACTATTATTATTATTATTATTATTATTATTACTATTAATATTATTATTATGGGTTTCCAGCTTTTTAATATAGTCAGTTGTCTTTTTAGCTTGCTTAACAATTCTACTAAAGTGACAGTATCTAACATTTTTTATTTTTCAAACTAGATTAAAAATAGAAACTGTATTACCTAACCTATAGACTTCAAGAGCACATTGGCTCAAGTAAAGCCAACTGGAATCCAACACAATGCAGGATTGTACTCCTAATTGAAGTATTTAGGGCAGGTGGTATCGTTTTTGATTGGCTCTACTGCTCACATTCTCAAAAGAAAAAAAAATGTCTGACAGCTAGGGACAGCACAATGAGTCGAATGCAAAAATACACTTTGGATTTATATATAAAAGCAGCACTATAATTAAACATTGATATTAACCTAGCTTGAAAAAAAAGTGGTTTACTAACCCTTTAAGTTAAAAATGCATTAATAAGCATAAACTTCAAATGCTTTAAGAAAAATATCACATGCATGAGTCACATGTGTGGGTGATATGTGTGTTGCAAATGGAGAGAAGCAGAAGTAGTGTGGGATCACAATTAAATGGTTCACTAAAATCTCATGATCAAAAGTATCTTTGAATGACATAGAATTACTGAAAGTGCTGACATAATCTTCAAGTTGAAACATTTTAAAATGATAAAATATGAGGGCTAAATTCCAATTAAGCTATATCAGAATAACAGATATAGCGTCAGTGTGTTGATTTTACAGCTCTAAATAATAGTGGTTTCTAAGAGCTTATCACATTGACCAGCCCAGTAAAGAGTTAATGACCCTACCCATAAGAAGTATTGGAAATAGGGTTGCCACCTCACCCATGGTTTCCTGTTCACCAGCACTATTCATGTGATGTTCAGAGGCACAATACATGTTCCATTCTGCTTACCCTGCAGCATGTGTAACTCATAAGTGTCCTGGAAAACATGGCCAAGGTGGCAACCCTAATTGGTAACCATGTTATATTCAAGTACTACTATTATTTAAACATATTAAGATTCATTAACCCACCAGACCCCCATCTGCCCAAATATCCCTAAACCAAACTCAAGAAAACAAAAAAGATTTGCAGACATCACTGCTAATGCAAGTAAAAAGTCCAGTTATTTATTATGAACAATTCCTATGAAACAAATCAAATCATATGATACATTCAAATATCCCTAACCACAACTTCCCACTGTGAGTAACCCTCGCTGCACCAGGTAACAGATTGTTTTCAATAGGTTTGCCAGTATGTTTTGTCCATAGGCAACATGATCTTTGCTAGGTTCTAATACTGTGTACATTCACACATACTGAGATAAGTTGTACAATGTATTCCAGCATTTGGTGGCTGTTATATAGAAGTAAGTTTGTAGTGCACTGAATTGTAGACAACAGTGACAGAACTGTAATATTTCTCTCCCTCTCTCTCCTATACCTCTCCTCTCATCCATCACCTCCTTTTCCTGCCCTGACCAATCTATCTGCCAGTATAATTCCACCCTTACATCGGTCATTGACACTCTGGCCCCTCAAACCTTAGCTCAGAAACCACACTTTCATCCTCAGCCCTGGCATACTCCTCTGACACGATACCTACGCAGATGCTCCCGTACTGCTGAGTGACATTGGAGGAAATCTCGGACTTTCTTCACTACAAGTTCATCCTGAACTCCTACTATTCTGCCCTTAATCTTTATAAGCAACAATATTTTTCTAATCTCATCTCTACTCTTTCCTCTAACCCTAAATGTCTGTTCAACACATTCAACACTCTTCTCCGCCCACCCCCACCTCCTAACACAACCTCTCTCTCAGCTCAAGATTTTGCAAGCCACTTCAACAACAAAATTGACTCCATCAGAAGTGAAATCAGCTCTCAACATACTTCCAATCTCCCACCCCCTCAAAAGCTCACGATCACCCAAAACCCAAATATCCAAAAATGCAGCTCTTTTGCCCCTGTTAATGAGGATGAAGTTTCTGCCCTTATACTGTCATCCCACCTCACTACCTGTCCCCTCGACCCCATCCCCTCACAGCTACTCCCCTCCCTCTCTTCTACCCTCACCCCCATACTCACACACATTTTCAACCTCTCCCTCAGCACTGGTATATTTCCCTCATCTCTAAAACATGCACTGGTCACACCTATCCTCAAAAAACCTTCCCTTGATCCAACCTCCCCTTCCAATTACCGCCCTATTTCCCTACTCCCTCTTGCCTCAAAGCTCCTCAAAAAGCTAGTTTACGCACGTCTATCCCATTTCCTTACACTAAACTCTCTTCTTGATCCACTGCAATCTGGATTTCATTCCCATCACTCTACAGAGACAGCAATTGTCAAGGTTACCAATGACCTACTTACAGCAAAATCCGAAGGCCACTTCTCTCTGCTTATCCTCCTTGACCTGTCTGCAGCCTTTGACACTGTTGACCACCCTCTTCTGCTCCAAACCCTCCAATCCTTCGGCATCTGTGACACAGCTCTCTCGTGGTTCTCTTCCTATCTAACTAACCCTACATTTAGTGTAGCCTTCTCCGGAGCATCCTCTGCCCCGTTACCACTTTCTGTTGGGGTACCTCAAGGCTCTGTCCTTGGTCCCCTTCTCTTCTCAATCTACACGTCGTCACTAGGTTCCTTAATAAAGTCCCATGGGTTTCAATACCATTTGTATGCCGATGACACCCAAATCTACCTCTCTGCACCAGACCTACCTCCTTCCTTACTAACCCGTGTCACTAACTGTCTTTCTCACATCTCATCTTGGATGTCCTCTCACTACCTTAAGCTAAATCTCTCCAAAACTGAACTCCTTATTTTTCCCCCTTCTTCCAATGTCTCCACCCCCAAAATCTCTATAACTGTTGATAATTCCATCATTACCCCTACCCCACTCTCCCGATGTCTTGGGGTCACACTTGACTCAGATCTTTCCTTCACTCCTCACATCCAGTCCTTGGCTAAAGCCTGCCGCTTCCACCTTAAAAACATTGCTAAAATTAGACTTTTCCTTACACAAGATACAACCAAGATTTTAATCCACTCTCTCATCCTTTCCCGCCTCGACTACTGCAATTCCGTCCTCTCTGGTCTACCTAGCTTCCGCATAGCTCCTTTACAATCCATTATGAATGCCTCTGCCAGGCTCATCTTCCTAACTCGTCGCTCTTCATCTGCTGCACCTCTCTGCCAATCCCTTCACTGGCTTCCTCTTGCCTCTAGGATTAAACATAAAATCCTCACCCTGACATATAAAGCTCTCAACTGCACTGCTCCCCCCTACATCTCAGAACTTGTCTCTAGATACACTCCCTCCCGTCCCCTTCGATCAGCTCAGGATCTCCTCCTCTCCTCCTCTCTTGTTACTTCCTCACATTCACGTTTACAGGACTTCTCCAGACTGGCCCCCATCTTGTGGAATTTCCTGCCTCGCTCCATAAGACTCTCCCCTAGTTTTAACAGCTTCAAGCACTCCCTAAAAACTCTACTATTCAGGGATGCATACAACCAACACTAACTTTTCCTAACGCTATTGCTTTCCGCTTGAACCCCTTAGATTGTAAGCCTATGGGCCCAGCTGTTTACAGATCGCTTCATAAGAGCTGACTACAACAGTGAAACTCTCGGCAGGGCCCTCTACCCACTTGACCCCTACAAAAGCTATCCTGTACACCGACTATGTTTATAGCGCTGCGGAATCTGTTGGCGCTCTACAAATACCTGATAATAATAATAATAATAATAATAATATTTGAACACTTAAAGGAACATGAAACCTAGATATTTTCTTTCATGTGCACAATTTTGAAGTTTACATCTATTATCAAATTTGCTTAATTCTTTTATTATCCTTCGATGAAGCAGCAGCAATGCACTACTGGGAGCTAGCTGAACACATTGGATTAACCAATGACAAGAGGCATTTATGTGCACCCACCAATCAGCAGGTAGCTCCCAGTAATTCATTGCTGCTCTTGTGCCTACCTTAGTATGCTTTTCAACAAAGTATTACAAGAGAACAAAGCAAACTAGATAATAGAAGTAAATTAGGATATTGCTTAAACTTGCTTGTTCTGTCTAAATCATGGAAGCTTAATTCTGACTGTGCCTTTAACTAAATTGATGTCTCTATAAGAAAACATGCTTCTCACCAGGTGTCTTGGACTGGAAAATCTGATGTAATAAATAGCAGACACTTTCAGGGAAATCAGCACAATAATACAGAGCATAATTGCTGTCAACACATGTCAAGTCCTGTCTCAAACTACAACACAAATATTAGCATCCAAAGTATGATGTACAGCAGATTGTGTTAGGTGTAAAATTTTACTCTAACTTAACCTCTTAATGACCAGCGATGTAACCTGTACGTCTTTCTGTAGGGAGTTTTCTCAATAGTGCTCTATTTTAGGAAGCCTGCAGGAGGGAGGAAGGGTCTGATAGTGCATAATAAAAAGACAATGCAAAAGCACTTTGACATTATCATATGAGAATCTGTATATTTGTCTTTACTGAACTGCAATGTATATATTGTTCATTACATCCACATTGTTAGAGTGCACTGAATACAATATTTAATGAAAAGAGTAGATCTGATAAAAAATCACTTCTGAGTGTACTGAACATTTTCTAAGCATGTATATATATATATATATTAAACAGTTCTGGAGTATGTGGAACAAAGTGGGTCAATGGTTAAAAGCAAGGACTGTGGCCCTAAGCTAAGCTATTATATGCCTGTAGTAAGTCTTGATCTTTCTGTGCATTGAACAACCCATCTATAAAAATGGGTAAAGCAAAGACCTCACAGAAAACCAGATGTGCCTTTGAGCTCAGCCTGCTTAGGAACATAAATCACTTGTCACTTGTATTGTACGTGCACTGGATTAATTCCATCTGTCAATTCGAAAAAAATAATGCAAGAATTACTACATTTCAGTAGACAATGGTGTAATATGGAAATACCAAAGGATAAAGGAATTCAACAGACAACGCATGTAGAGTCAATGCAAAATTTCCACCATGATAGAATAAAATAACATGAAATTATATACCATATTAAACTGTTACTTTGGACTAAAGTTATTCAGAAATAAGTTACATATAAACATATACATCTGAAACTCTGCACTAGGGCTTAGTCATTTTGTTTCTCGGCAGATCTGATTATACAAAGAAGGGCTTATCTGGAAAGAACTCAAACAAATATATTGTATATATTAAAAAGGCATGATTATATATATATATATATATATATATATATATATATATATATATATATATATATATATATATATATATATATATATATATATATATATATATATATATATAAATCCCCAAGGAAGGATAAGCACAGTCTTACAAATTTATGCAACTGCCAGAGTGCACTTTATCCAAAATTCAAAAGTCCCATCAAAAAGACACTCACTGGTCTTTGTAAAAAAATATAACTTTTATTTCAGGACATCAGTAAAACGACATAACGTTTCGGTGTAGTCCAACACCTTTGTCAAATGTCAACAAGCCTCCAAAAAACGGAATCCCAGTCAAACACACAAGTTATATTTTTTTACGAAGACCAGTGAGTGCCTTTTTGATGGGACTTTTATATACAGTATATACACACACAACACAAAATGGACTGCACTCTCAGTGTGCTTAATTAAAGGCATGCATTGTGTGGCTGTAGGTTAGGGACCCAGGGAAAAAGATACCTTTACACGGTCCTGGGCCTACCATTTGGCCAAATGCTGTAACTAACTCTTCTATTCTTGCTCTTAATCTAGCTGTGTGCTTGCAAGAGTCTGCCAGACTTTTATATATATATATATATATATATATATATATATATATATATATATATAAACAAGATTTCAAAGTAATCTTGATGATTTCAGTGATTTCTCATGATAGATAAATTGTGGATTCAATACTTCAGTCTTGAGACAAAAGCAAAATCCAAACAGTAAAAGCACTATGCCCCCCCCAGGAAATGTTGCATATGCTAGAAAGTTCATAGCATCCTTACTTGATGATTGACATCTTGCAACTTGGGGAGACTAACTTGATCAGAAAATTACACAAAGTAATAAAGAGAAAAGATGTGGCAAGTTAAATAAGAAAGTATTGTTCCATCAAGGCAATGCCCCCAAGCACTTTTCCTTTGCTGCCATGACATTGCTGAAGCTATATTCAAATTGCTGAATCAACTCCTATGTTCCCCTTTCACCCAGTGAGTATTACCTATTCCCACGTTTGAAGGTTTTCTTGCAATGAATGAAGTGATGGAGCTTGTTTGTGAGTGACTTTTGAAGGCATAAAAATCATTTACAAAAGTGTGTTCAGTTAAAGGGCAACTATGTTAACAATAAAAATATTGGTGTCAGTGTTTTTCTTTCAAGAGCATGTATATGTCTACCACGTGGTAGAAGTTTGTAGCAATAATATACAAACATTTTCTGATAGGAGGGAACATCCACAGTGCTACCATTTACTTTCACTTACAGAAACCTTTTGGATGCCTTCTCTCCAAAAATACAGCTCAAACAGTATTTTTTAACAGTGCATCTAACTGTACAGATATCTTATTCACATAGTATACCATAGAGTGAATCTGCATCACTCTAAAGCTCCCCCTACCAGTTGCTTGAATAACATTGCGATAGACACTGTTGCCACATACTATTCAAGACACATGCATGCACCTGAGCATCTACTTGTCTTTTTTGAGATAGCACGTTTTTGAAATCAACTTTTATTTTTTATTTTTTGTTTTTGTTTTACTATATGAGGATCTTATTCCTAACTTTAGATGGCACTGTGATCATAATAAAATACCTGTCCCAGCACCAGTTTTGATCACAAAATTCTAACTCGTTATCATGTTCTCATACTTTTTAACAAAGTAATGACTCTTTAGAATTGGTATAAAAAGCATATAATATGTGCAATATGTAAATATTTCTTCTGAAACCAGACTGAAGGTGAAACAGCCATAGTTTTATAAGTTTGGGATTTAACAATAATATCACTTTTTGGATAAACATACAGACAACAACTAGATGTGATTTTGTTACTACACCATAAAAATATTTTGTCCCAATATACAAAACCTTCTAAAAAGCTTTAATTACATTTCTTCATGATAAACTTGCATAGTTTCCCTCTCCCATATCTGCACACTACAACATTTTGCCTCGAGCGCCACAGAAGGTGTCATTTTGACAACCTGAGCCACAATTTTGCATTTAACATCTACAACAAACTAGCTAAAACAATGAATGTCACTGGATTCCAGAGCGCCTGCATATTTGGCCTTCTAAAGGGACATAAAATATTTGTATGACTCAATGTACAGTTAAAGAAATTTATTATTTAAGCATGTGATGTACTAACCTAACAAAATGTGTTGCTTCATTTGAAAGCCTGTAACATTTCCCACAGCCCTCAAAAAGCCTACTCATGTACATTACTCCAGAACCAGTTGTGATTGGATACCAGCATATCTATAGATAATACAGGATTCAGTGGATTGGGCATGTGGAGTGCAGGAGAATGCTCCAGAGACTGTTATGTACTCTGCACTTTTAAGTACAGGGACACTGGAGTTTTCTATTATATAAGTGTGTGAATTATGCTAAGGAAATACGTTTCATCAAACAAGTCCAATGTACATTTAATTATTAAGTAGGATGTCTATAAAAAAATATGCAGCGCTTGCTCCATACAATCTGGTGCTTGTGGAAAAAAATGCTTAATTTGCAGGGGCTAATTGCAGAAGTGCATTAGGATCCGGACTGATGAAAAAAAATCACATGAAGTTTACTTTATTCTTTGTATTTGAAACACAAAATTAGTGGCCCCTTTAGGGTCAGATTACGAAGGGAGAGCTATCGTTAGCGTGAGGAACTAAACGCGATTGTGAGATCTTTGGTGTCCTTTACATTCTAATCCATATTACAAGTGCTGCACTGTTTAAATTACCCCAAATTAATTTCTGCAAACTTGTGGTAATTTACACTCCCCATATTTGATATGGGTGGCGTTGAGCGGCAATGTATACTCGTATTACAAGTTGAAAGCAAATGCGAACTCTCAAACGCAATCGCATTTAACGCTCACACTTCTTACGAAAAGAGTTTGGCTGGACGAAACAGTTGCACTAAACTACACTATTAAACCCTAAAGCGCCACACTCCCACATCGTAAAATACCCCTCTACACTATTACCCCCTAAACAGCCACACGTCAACACAAAATACCCACAAACATCTAAACCCCCTAACCAACTAATCCCCCTAACCTAACAACCCCTAAGTTACCCTATAAAAAAAACCTAACCTTACCTGAAATAAAAACTAACCTTACCTGAAAAATAAAATAACCTAACATTACGGAAAAAAATACCATTACAGAAAATGAAAAATCATTTCAGAAAAAAGAAAAAAAAATTACAAAAAATAAATAAACAGTTATGCCTATTCTAAAACCCAACGTAAAATCAAAAACCTATACTAACACTAAACTACAGCCCAAAAAAATCCTAACACTAAACCCAAAATATGGTACTCACCAAATTGAATCCAGGTGGCGGAGTTCCATTTTCATCCTGCCGGCGCTCCATCTTCAACCTGGTGGCGGTCTTCTATCTTCATCTATCTTCTTATCTTCTGTCACCGACATCCTCTCCATGCTGTCACCAGCCGCACACTGAATTTGGAATGTGAGGTACCCCCTTTATATTGGGGTACCCTTGCATTTCTATTGGCTAATTTTCAATTTCAAATTCAAATCAACCAATAAAATGAAATATTTTTCTATTGGTTGATTTGAATTTGAAATTGAAAATCAGCCAAGTGGAATGCAAGGGTATCCCTATATAAACCTTGCAGTATGGCTGGTGATAGCATGAAGATGACATCGATGACAGAAGATAAGAAGATGGATTTAGATAGAAGACCGCCGCCGGGATGAAGTTAGAAGACCACTGCCGGGATAAAGATGGAGCTCCCCTGCGTGGATTTAACTTTGGTGAGAACCATCTTTGGGGTTGTTTTTTATATTAGGGTTTTTTATTTTATTTTGGGCATAAAAAGAGCTAAATGCCCTTCTAAGGGCAATGCAAAGCCAAATGCCATTTTCAGGGCACTTTTTTCGAGTAGTTTTTTTTAGATAGTCTTTTTTTTTTGGGGGGGGGGGGTACTTGTAGATTGGTGTTGGGGGGTTTTAAATGAAAAAGAGCTATGTCACTTTAGGGCAATACAATAAAAGAGCCCTTTTAATGGCTATTGCTGTAGTTTAGTGTTATAGTTTTTTTGTTTTGTTTTGCTTTTTAAGTGGGGTTTTAGAATAGGCATAACTGTTTTTTTTATGTTTGGTAATTTGCTTGTTTTTTCTGTAATGGTAGGTTTTTTATATTCTGTAATGGTAGTTTTTATTTCTTTAATATTAGGTTATTTTATTTTTCAGCTATGGTTTTGTTTTTTAAGGTAAAGTTACGTTTTTTGTTGTTTTTTTTTTTAAGGTAAGGTTAGGTTTGTTTGTTTTTTAAGGTAAGGTTAGAGTTTTTTGGGGGTATTTTGCGATGTGGTTGTATGGCAGGTAAGGGGTTAATATTGTACTTTGGAATTAGGGGTGGGCTACGTGGCGGGTTAGGATTTAATAGTGTAGACGGGACCTTGTGGTGGTCTATGTGGGAGGTTAGGGGACAATAGTGTAGAGGGGACTTTGCGTTGGGCTATGTGGTGGGTTAGGGGTTAATAGTGTAGTCGGAACTGTGTATTGGGCTATGCTGTGGGTTAGGGGTTAATAGTGTAGAGGGGGCTTTGCGGTGGGCTATGTTGTGGGTTAGGAGTTATTAAAGAAGGGGAGTTATGGTGATTTAGGTTAGTGCGCAAGTTTGGGAGTTAGGTTTTTTTCAACTTTTCTCTCATCTTTGAAATCTATGGGAGAGGATGTTAGCAAGGTTGCAATATTGTAATTTCTGCTCTTTGCGTGCATCGGGTTAATGCTCGAGCAAAAATCTTTTATTTTCAATGCGCGCTACCTGACACACACAAACAGCAGAAGTCGAGCGATGTTAGCGTGCAAGCTGGAGCTCCACTTGTAATCTAACCCTTAATGAATAAATGAGTGAACAGATGATGGTGCAGCAAAATTCCTCTATTCATGCAGATAAACTATTCTCTAAGGGCTGGAACGCCTTTTCTACAGGAAGGAAAGGGTTTGAAAGTGCAGATTTACAATATTCAGTCAGGAAAGGTTTCAGAAGTTCTAATTTACGATAATCAATAACTATATCCAGCAATATCCTTGTGGGCCGACTGATTCCTGTGTAAATGGATAAGTACGTAAGCTTCACTTTTGTTCTTAGCCGATTTCGGCCCAAAAAAAAAAATTGTGCTGTTGGCTTGTAGCAGTAGCACTAGCTACTACTTTATTTAAGTTTAAGCTGCTGCCCAGCTGCTCCTCTGGTGCCCTGAAGACATTCCACATAGGAAATTAGGAGTTAACAAATTTCTGTTAGCAAACAAATAATGTTGTCAAAATTCAGCTGATCTGAAGGACTCAAATAGAAAATCTCAGCTGAGCAATTTTCCAACATACATTTTTTGTCTGGGCACATTTATAAAAAGCAGGTTAAATAAATAATTTTACGCTACTTACACATTTTTTATGAGGAATTTAATGTAAATGGGACAGTGTACTGTAAAATTGGTTTCACCTTAATGTTTTTCCAGTGACTTGCTATACAAGCTGTAAAGTGTGAAATGTATTAGGTTTATTTTGTTTGTTGAAATAGCTGTTTTGCCAATTAAAACCACAACCCATCCAAATGGATGGAGGTTGCAGGGAGAGCAGACATCATTATTTTATTTTTCTTTCTGCACACAAAGGACTCATTATTTTATCTCTGTAATTACAAAACCCAATACTTATTGCCCAATGATCTAAAGCTCTTCTAAGAACAGTGAGAACCCTCAAATAGATCGTGAAGGAAAAACTCCTATATTACAAAACAAGATTTCTCTCAAATTTCCATAGATTTTGTGTGAATTCTCTCCATGGCGGTGAGGCAACTAAAAATAAACATTTTAGTACCCATCTCTCCCACCACTTACTGGGGGAGTGTTTTTTTCCAGTTTCTTGTTTACATAGCCTTTCTTTAACCAGTACTACAGTACTGGAATTTTCAGTACAGGTGTTAGCCCCAACAGGCAAAACTATCTTTTTCAAATTACAAAATAAAAGTAAAGGATATATTTTTAAACAATTTAATATAATTCAACAAGTAAAATGGATCATTGGCAAGACATTAAAGGAGAGAACATTTGACAATACACTGACCCTTTAAATGTAATAACAAATAGAACTGTTAGAATAGGAAAATATATCAGAAAATATATCAGAAACTAATCAATAAATAAACTACTAAAAACGATTTGTGTGCAGAGAAGCAATTCTTATGAGTCTGAACCTTTTAACCATGTTTATTCCAACACTGTTTGCATGCAAATAAATACAGGATACAGCTGGGATTTCTGTGACTAATAGAATACAAATATTTCTTTGCTTGTCTGTAGAACATAAGCTTTTTTTTGGATATATGATCTAACGCATTCCTACAATTTTATGATTTTTCAACAATATCTGTGAAGGGATAATTTAGAAAATTATATAATTACCTATTAAGGACATAACACCCGAAGGGAAATTTTTTACCAACATTTGGAAAGAACCAACATCAAAAAAGCTTGTTGATACTGGAACTATCATCTGAAAACTAGAAGTTGGTAATTATAGAAACTGGTTTTGCACCGCGCTTCTGAGCTGATCATCAACAGTAAGAAAGTATACAAATGTCTACTCTATCCCTATAGCGATTACCCCACTGAAATAATGGTCCCGGGACAGGCCTAATAAATTTATCTTGCAGAATTTATGCTATTATTGTAGTGTAGCCATACTGGTATTTCAAAATAGTCTTGAATGATCTTGAAAAAAGCATTTCTGCTGAAACGCGTAGATGATCGGACCTGTGGAAGCTGGCCAGCTCTATCTATGCCTTATTGAACGCTCTATCCTGTATAATTGCAAAAAGTTAAACGGCAACTACAGTGATCTAAATCACGGAAGAGACCTGTTGTGCATAAGCAAAACTCTGCTATATGGAAACATAGCAATTGGATCTATCCCCATTTGAGATCTTATTTGAAAAAGCAATCTACCGGTAACCTGACTGAGCTATTGGCGGAGAAGTGGTATCACGTGAATGTTACACGTCACAGCCGGAGCTAACGGCTGACGCAGAAGACGCCAACACCTGGAGAGGTCAGGGAAAGGTTTTTTAAAAATATTTGCCTTTCGGATTCTGGTGAGTTTGTGTACCCATTTGGGGCTTCGTAAAAAGATCTTTAAAACGGAATTTATTGCTGCACACAAAAGAAAACAGAACTTATCATTGTGTCATAAAATATTGACTTACTACTTTTTCATAAAAGTTTGGGAAGCAAGGGATACAAGGTTATAACATTGCCTCAATACAGACTTTCAAGCATTTGCACACTTTTAATATTCGAAAAAGTCAGTTTGAGATATAACTATCGTTCACTACATTTATTGCTACAACAAGTAGCGAGATTTTGATAGAAAAGTATCACTGCAAATAATTGCAATATATGGTTAAAAAAGCAACACGCTGAAACAAGCCTCTTAGTTTTATTCTTAATTTTGTTGTTTAAAAGGTGCACCTTATTATTAATCACATTTGTTTATGTTATTTATGTTATTGATGTATTGTAATATTAAATAAGTTTTAAAAATTTTTATGTGAAATAAATAAGACCATATATATATTGGGTTTTATTTTGTTAATGCTGAGCATTGAATGGTAGAGCTCCTTGGAGCGCACTCTTATCTTTTGTAATATATTTCTAGTACTAGTGTGACTATTGGGGATTATCACACTTAAAGAGTAGCTATATTCTACCGACTGGGTATATCTTGTTTTAATTATTTCAAAATAGTGTTTTGTTTTCAAAATCCCTGTTCCTGTTCTAAATAAACAAATAAAACCAGTATTTTCTAGATAATATTGATGTTGGAGTCGCACCTATCGGCTAAAGAGCATAGGTAGGAGATACCACAACATATAATGAGGTATAATGAGGTATTAGATTTCATTTACATGTATACAATTTCAACTTTACACTTTTTTGGCAAAAATATTTTATAAATGTTTTAAAGTTGGTCTTAATGGATGAGAAAAAAGGGCATCCACATATTTTTTTTTTCCTGGAGTTGGGGCAATGTTCAAGCATAATATTTTCAGTGGCAACATGTGCAGCAGGAGAGACTTGCAGTCTAGTCAAAATTAAACTTTAATGGTTCAGATAAGGCATACAATTTTAATCAACTTTCCAATTTACTTTTATCATTGAATTTGCTTTGTTCACTTGGTACTCTTTGTTGAAAGCTAAACCTCTATGTGCTTATAGGCTGATTTCTTATCTCAGTGCATTTTGACAGTTTTTCACAGTTAGACAGTGCTAGCTCATGTGTGCCATATAGATAAAATTGTGCTCACTCCCGTTGAGTTATTATGAGCCAGCACTAATTGGCTAAAATGTAAGTTTGTCAAAAGAACTAAGATAAGGGGCAGTCTGCAGAGGCTTACATACAAGGTTATCACAGAGGTAAAAAGTTTATTAATATAACAGTATTGGTTATGCAAAACTGGGGAACAGTTAATAAAGGGTTATCTATCTTTTTAAACAATAAACAGTTAAAGTAGACAGTTAAAGTAGACTGTCGCTTTAATTCAAATTTGAGGTGCATCATTTTATAAATGGTGGCTGACTGGAGTCAAAAGTGGAATTTAAATGGGTGCTTATGCTTTTATATATATAATTAAAAATATAATGATTTGGCATTACATAGCAAGGGATTGTTTATTCATACATATATGCATATATTGTTCATACATTTGTTATTTAAAAAAAGGTTATGAAAGTAGCGAATAAAAAAGTACATTCAAGATAGAGTTTATAAATTCAATGCATGAAGCTGCTGCTGTGGTCCCCTTACATTGACAGTTTGCTCATGTGACCGCTGCCGCCTAAACTGACCACAACCTCTGAGGTGAAAGAGTGAAATCTCCCCAGACTAATGCAAATTGGAGCAGGGGCCAGGGGTGCATGAGCTTTAAGTCCAATAATGATAAATGTGGGCAGTAGATGCTACACAGGTAGACACGTTCACTCAGACAAAACATCCATAAAAATTCCTGTCTTTACCTCTCTCTAAACAGACTCTTCTGCTCACCCACAAAGAAAATAAAATCTTCTGTTGTTAAAGGGACATTAAACTCATAAAAACATATAAAAGATAACTATTCAAAAATGTTAATATATATATATATATATATATATATATATATATATATATATATATATATATATATATACAGTGGGGCAAAAAAGTATTTAGTCAGCCACCAATTGTGCAAGTTCTCCCACTTAAGAAGATGAGAGAGGCCTGTAATTTTCATCATAGGTATACCTCAACTATGAGAGACAAAATGTGGAAACAAATCCAGACAATCACATTGTCTGATTTGGAAAGAATTTATTTGCAAATTATGGTGGAAAGTAAGTATTTGGTCACCCACAAACAAGCAATATTTCTGTCTCTCAAAGACCTGTATCTTCTTCTTTAAGAGGCTCCTCTGTCCTCCACACATTACCTGTATTAATGGCACCTGTTTGAACTTGTTATCAGTATAAAAGACACCTGTCCATAACCTCAAACAGTCACACTCCAAACTCCACTATGGTGAAGACCAAAGAGCTGTCGAAGGACACCAGAAACAAAATTGTAGACCTGCACCAGGCTGGGAAGACTGAATCTGCAATAGACAAGCAGCTTGGTTTGAAGAAATCAACTGTGGGAGCAGTAATTAGAAAATGGAAGACATACAAGACCACTGATAATCTCCTTCAATCTGGGGCTCATTTTGACCCAACTTGTGATCATTTTGACCCGTGGGGTCAAAATGATCACAAGAACGGTGAGCAAACATCCCAGAACCACACGGGGGGACCTAGTGAATGACCTGCAGAGAGCTGGGACCACCGTAACAAAGGCTACCATCAGTAACACACTACGCTGCCAGGGACTCAGATCCTGCAGGGCCAGACATGTCCCCCTGCTTAAGCCAGTACATGTCCGGGCACGTCTGAAGTATGCTAGAGAGCATTTGGATGATCCAGAAGCAGATTGGGAGAATGTCATATGGTCAGATGAAACCAAAGTAGAACTGTTTGGTAGAAACACCATAACCTACTGTGAAGCATGGGGGTGGCAACATCATGCTTTGGGGCTGTTTCTCTGCAAAGGGAACAGGACGACTGATCCGTGTACATGAAAAAATGAATGGGGCCATGTATTGTAAGATTTTGAGTGCAAACCTTCTTCCATCAGCAAGGGCATTGAAGATGAAACATGGTTGGGTCTTTCAGCATGACAATGATCCCAAACACACCGCACGGGCAACGAAGGAGTGGCTTCATAAGAAGCATTTCAAGGTCCTGAAGTGGCCTAGCCAGTATCCAGATCTCAACCCCATAGAAAACCTTTGGAGGGAGTTGAAAGTCTGTGTTGCCCAGCGACAGCCCCAAAACATCACTGCTCTAGAGGAGATCTGCATGCAGGAATTGGCCAACATACTAGCAACAGTGTGTGACAACTTTGTGAAGACTCACAGAAAATGTTTGACCTCTGTCATTGCCAACAAAGGATATATAACAAAGTATTGAGATGAACTTTTGATATTGACCAAATACTTATTTTCCACCATAATTTGCAAATAAATTCTTTCCAAATCAGAAAATGCGATTGTCTGGATTTGTTTCCACATTTTGTCTCTCATAGTTGAGGTATACCTATGATAAAAATTACAGGCCTCTCTCATCTAAGTGGGAGAACTTGCACAATTGGTGGCTGACTAAATACTTTTTTTGCCCCACTGTATATATATATATATATATCAAAATCATTTTTTTTTGTTTGTTTTTTTAAAACAGCAATACATATTAAAATGTCTTCTTCTACTTGCAAAAGAGAAAAAGAAAACATGCAACTCTATAGCTTCAGCTCTAAAAAAATAAGCCTGTAGAACCCAAATAGTTTTAATACTTTCGATCATGGATGAAGGTGAATATTGATATTGGGCCAGATTACGAGTGGTACGTTAACAGTTCCGCATGAGCGATAAGCGGTTTATCGTGGCTGTTTGCAGGCACCAGGTTTTCCACTCATATTACAAGTTGAAAGTAAATGCTATTTCTTGAGCACAATCGTAATTTGCCCTAAAATGATTACCGCGTCCTCAGAGCTCAGTTTAATTGTTTCGCGAAACAGAAAAGTGTCACAAAACACATAAAAAATACATTACAAAGTACAGCTACACCCATGATAACCATATCTAATAACAATTATTAAAAACAAATTGCACACAAAAGTTATAAAGGCTCAAAAATATGAGGTCTCAAGTGTTAGAAAAAAAGCAGGCAAATGGCTTTAACATTGAGACACATACATATACATGTCTAAAGATGGATATGTATATAGATAGATGGATAGATAGATAGATAGATAGATAGATAGATAGATAGATAGATAGATAGATAGATAGATAGATAGATAGATAGATAGATAGATAGATAGATAGATAGAAAGAAAGATATAAATGTATATGTGTGTACAGATGTATTTATGTATTTATATGTGTTTATATTTATATGTAATAATTTATGTAATTATATGTGTGTGTGCATTGGCACCCTTTGCAGTTAAGTAGATGAAAACATGTAAAAGCATATATATGCAATATTTATATTTAATAAAGTGTTCTATTGTGTATTTACTGTGAATATTTATGAATATTTATGAATAAATAAATAAATAGAACATATTCTTCTATGTGACAAACATTAGAATGTGTCATATTTATATTTTCATGTCGGCTTAGCGCACTTGAGAATATGGGATTGTGTTTGCTCGCAAGTAGGGTGTTAGGTTTTTGCCACTTTTTTTGCTCCATTCACTATTATGGGGGAACAGGTTATATCCTAAGTTTGTCTTTTTTACACGTGAGCGAAAACAGTTTACTTTCAACTCATAATACGAGCACAACCCGACGGGCGTAAAAAGTTAACTTCTAGCACAGTTAATGATTGAGCGCCCTACTTGTAATCTAGACCATTGAGTTTTATTTGTTTTAGAATGAATATACAATGAAACATGGAGTTTATTGCTATTAAGACTCTTTCCAGTGTCCATGGTTTGGGAGATGCTGTTTTGTTTCTACTCTTACCAAAGTTCGTGTATTGTTCTGTTATTTACATTATGCTAATTAGGTATCTATGTTTACATTGTCTTAATTTATTCAATTTACCTAAACATAACAATTAATATAACTTTATCAGATAGATTTTCCTACCCTTCCACTGGGACACATGCAACCAGAAGTGCAGCCACCATGTCTCACGCATTCCAGCTCATAGTTTTGGCATGTCTTGGCACATTCTATTCCTTTGGCACTTGGGTCATTCTCAGGACATATAAATTTATTGAGGGGAGCTCTGCATGTTAAGCTTCTTTTCACTGCAAAGAAAAGAAAATAAATAAATAAAGTCATATGTTTTTATGGGTTTTTCAGTTAATTCCAGATTTGTTTTGAAGCCTGTGCCAATTTTACTCTCACATTATCAAGTACTGTTAGTGTTAACAATTAAGACCCATATTATAAAAAAAATATTTTGTGGTGAAGTTTTGTATATTGTGGTGAAGAACGAAATACTAGTGCTTTAAGTAATATCAGAAGCATCCAATGATCCCTCCAGCGTCCCCACTGTAATAAACTATAAACACAGTATCCCTCAATGCATTTAACCCAACCGGCACTGCTGCAAATACTCTAAACAAACATGGACACAATGCCTTACCCCATGTGACCTCCTTGAATGAACGTCCCCCAACTAAGGAGTTACTTCTAAAAGACTATGCCAACATGCAGGGAACCTGTACCCCCTAATACTCCCTCTTACTGCTAAACTCCCCCATCAGGATAGTGGAAAATGCTCAAAATGCTGCTGGCTGGAATAATCCAATTATATATGGCAATGACATAAGTATGGTGGTAAAAACTTTACTTAGTTTAGTTTAGTTTTTATTTATGAGGGTATTAAAAGCAAAAAGGTGGGACCTTGGGTGTTGGAGTGTTCCTGGATATATAAAAAAATATATATAAAGTGTTTTCATTTAAATCTAATAAGCAACGAACACATAGTGACACTCTTAAAATTAAAGGGACACTCAAGTCTTATATAAGACTTATATTATAAAAAAGTATTTTGTGGTGAAGTTTTGTATATTGTGGTGAAGAACTAAATACTAGTGCTTTAAGTAATATCAGAAGCATCCAATGATCCCTCCAGCGTCCCCACTGTAATAAACTATAAACACAGTATCCCTCAATGCAATTAACCCAACCGGCACTGCTGCAAATACTCTAAACAAACATGGACACAATGCCTTACCCCATGTGACCTCCTTGAATGAACGCCCCCCCAACTAAGGAGTTACTTCTAAAAGACTATGCCAACATTCAGGGAACCTGTACCCCCTAATACTCCCTCTTACTGCTAAACTCCCCCATCAGGTTAGTGGAAAATGCTCAAAAGCCAAACAAAAATAATTTAAATAGGAGGAAACACAGGAATTATGGCAAGAGCCCTGCAACAGACCCTCTTGCTGCTGGCTGGAATAATCCAATTATATATGGCAATGGCATAAGTATGGTGGTAAAAGCTTTACTTAGTTTAGTTTTGTTTTTATTTATGAGGGTATTAAAAGCAAAAAGGTGGGACCTTGGGTGTTGGAGTGTTCCTGGATATATAAAAAAAATATATTTAAAGTGCTTTCATTTAAATCTAATAAGCAACAAACACATAGTGACACTCTTAAAATTAAAGGGACACTCAAGTCAAAATAAACTTTTATGATTCAGAAAGAGCTTATGTTTTAAAACACTTTCCGTTTTACTTTAATTTTGCACAGTCTTTTTATCTACACACTTTCTGGGGAACAAGCTCCTACTGAGCATGTGCACAGGCTCACAGTGTATATGTATACTAGTCTGTGATTGGTTGATGTCTGTCACATGGTACAGGGGGGGCTGAAAATGGGAGAAAAAAATTCATTTGTAGATGCTATTGCATTGTATTTTAATTATGCACTAGTTACTTATGCAAATCTGCTGTATTTAATGGTCCTTTAAAGTGAATGTAAATTTTGATGCTAAAGTGCACAGTTTTAAAAAATTTGATTAAAAACAGGGCCACTTTAATTCATCAAAATTTACATTTCACTCGTGTTATGAAAAAAAAATTACCTTTTAATCTTGACAACTGCTCCAGCTTCCTCGCAACGCCTCTTCCTGGGTCTAAAATGATGAATCCGGCTTCCTCCAATCACGGCTTTGAATCAGACACTGATTCCCCAGGGGGGAAGCTGTGATTGGAGGAAGACCGATCCATGATTTCTGACATCAGAAATGGCTTTGCGATGACTGGGGGAAGCTGGAGCGGCTGTCAAGTTAAAAAGGTACGTTTTTTTCACAACACGAGTGAAATGTAAATTTTGATGAATTATTTTTAAAAAATTAAAAAACGCACACTTTAGCATCAAAATTTACATTCACTTTAAGTCCACTTAATTTCGTGTTATTTTGTTTAAAATGAGTTAAAGTTGCTAACGTTAGCTTAATGAGATAACTCAAGAAAAATTAAATTTAACATGAACTAAAAATGTAACATCCCATAAAGGCCAAGAAAATATTAGTGCTATTGTGTGTTAACATTGCTTGATTGCAATCAATAATGCTTCTATTTTTTAGCTCATACTACGAGTCGAAAGTTAATTTTTATCGCTCAACCAATAGTCTAGAGCACATTAACTTCTGCATGTTGGATAGCACAGGTGAGCTAAATTCTTTACATAACAGACTTCTACGCGGGTGAGTAAAGTTCATGCCGGATTTCACTCGATTATTAAGTCAAGGGTGTGCTAAGCGGATGGTAAGCAATTAGTGAAGTTCCTCATGTAGTTCTGTGCTATACTGTTAATAATAATGACTTACTACAGGTATAAAAAGTATGAAATGTTACAACGGTATTTTGGATCACTTAAAGAGACAGTAAAGTCAAAAAATGTATTTTTTAAAAAGATAGATAATCCCTTTATTACCTATTCCCCAACTTTGCACAGCCAACATGGTTATATTAATACACCTTTTACCTCTGTGATTACCTTGTATCTAAGCCTTTTCTGACAGCCCACTGATCACATGACTTTATTATTATTAGTATACTTGCATATCTATTGACTTGACTTGCATGAGTACAGTGTTATTTTTATGGCTCACATGAACTGGCACTCCCCTGTTGTGAAAAGATAAGAGGCCGTCTTTAAAGGCTTAGAAACAGGCAGACATTTAGAGGTTTAAAGGTTATAAAAGTATATTAATATAACACTGTTGGTTGTGCAAAGCTGGGGAATGGGTAGTAAATATATTATCTATCTTTTTAAGTAATTTTGGTGTTGACTGACCCTTTAACTCACCACTTGTAATATGAGTGCATTGAGCACACTAGCTTTCCTCACCTTATTCATTAAAAGTAGAGGGCAAACTAAAAATATTTAACTGTCCACTTGTAATATAAGATTGTGCGTTATTCACTGTGCATTGCTGCGCAACAGAGAATGCACCATGTGCTATCAAATGCATTCCATGTGTAATCTACTCCAAAATGTTTAATTATGCAAATAAAAAAATCTTTGTAATGCATTATGTTATATGCCCTCCCTATAAGTTAGTTCTGAATAGATGTGTGCGCGGCGGAAACATTCGTTTCAGACCGATTCGGATGTTTTAGAATTTCGTTTTCGGATCGATTCGAATTCGGATACATTCTAATGCATTTGTTTCAGATTCATTTGGATTCATTCGGATTCGAGTAAATTTGGATGTATTCGGTTCGGATTCGATTAGTAAATTCGGAAGTTCGGTATGTGTTAGGTGGGATGTGCTGTGTATTAGACTAGTATTATGTACTGTAATAATAGGTGTAACCCATAACAGAGTGATATAACCTAATATACTGTACAATACTAGTGCAATTGTGATTAGTCCATGGCCATCCGAATAGAACGAATAAATCCAAAATAATTTGGATTTATTCGTTAGTTTTGTTGCTACGGTAATTCGTAAATTTGAATAATTTCGAAGCTCCAAATTTGACAAATTCATCGAAATTTCGATTCGGAACGAAACGCACATGTCTAGTTCTGAATAATGTTGTTCTTCCACTGCCCTCAGTGTGACTGAAGTGTACCCTGAAGACTTTAGACCCTGGAACATTTAACACTGTGATTTTTTTTATTCTTTCATGATTCAGATAATACATGCAAGGGAGATGAGCTCAGGAGCATGCAAGTGTCTGGAACACTATATGGCAGCAGTTTTGCAAGAATATTATCCATTTGCAAGATCACTAGATGTCAGGACTATTTCCTGCCATGTAGTGTTCCAGACTCCTACCTATGTATCTCTTCAACAAAGAATACAATGGGAAAGGAACAAATTTGAAAACAGAAGTAAATCGGAAACTTTTTGAAAAATGTATGCTCTGTCTGAATCACATAAGAAATGTTTTGAGTTTCATAAATCCCTTTAATTTGATTGTTGTGTAAGGTGCTAAAGGTGTTTATGTGATACCGGTATTAGCAGTGGAACTTGGTGAACAATTGTGAGATAGTTTCTATTTATTATAATGGAGCCGAACTCAAAATGCACTCAAACGTTAATAAGAGAAGTACAAATCTTTATATATCCTGCAGTTGTAAGTTTTTTTTAGATATTAGTTTCACAACTGAACTGTAAGAAAAAACAATGCCATTGAGCACAGTACTTAGGGCCATGTACAAGATAGGAAAAGCTATTTATGTATAATGAAAACCAGTGGAGGCTCTATTGGGTGCTAAGGGGTGCCATGTGCCTCTAAATCCCTACTGAGCTGCTAAGGGTTCCATATACTGTGTGCTGTGTCTTTATCATCATTGTTAGCCCCCAAATATTAAAGGGACATAAAACAACATTTTTCTTTCATGATTCAGATAGAACATACAATTTTAAACAACTTTTCAATGTACGGTACTTCTATTATCAAATTTTCTTTGTTTTCTTGTTATTCTTTTGTTATTTTCTGTCATAAAGTGCTCCAGACATACCTATCTAGATATACTTCTGCAAACTGCCCCCTTATTTAAGTTCTTTTGACAGACTTGCATTTTAGCCAATCAGTGCTCACTCCAAGGTAACTTAACGTGCATTAGCTCAATGTTATCTATATGAAACACATGAACTAATGCCCTCTAGTGGTCAAAATGCATTCAGATTAGAGGCAGTCTTCAAGGTCTAAGAAATTAGCATATGAACCTCCTAGGTTTAGCTTTCAACTAAGAATACCAAGAGAACAAAGCAAAATTGGTGCTAAAAGTAAATTGGAAAGCTGTTTAAAATTACATTCCCTATTTAAATCATGAAATATTTTTTTTGAACTTGACTGTCCCTTTAAACATGTCAACATTATTTTTGCATTGAAAAAGATTTAGGAAAAGCTGTAAAAAATTGAAGTGAAAGAAAAAGGAAATGCATAATTGTGTACAACTGCATCCAGGGACTCAGCTGCTCATTAGCTGATTTATTAAGGAGAGGCACAACCATAAAAATAAAAAAAGGACTGTAATACATTTTGCAACATTGCCTCCCTTTAAATACAACTAAGTGAGGAAGATAACAAATATATTGGACCTAAATTACTGTGAGAAAAATTGGAGGAATGGGTCCAGCATACAGAGTAAGATATGAGTAAACCTTGTATGATGTGTGGAGAATTATTATCGGTTATTTGTAGAGCGCCAACAGATTCCGTGGAGAATGATTGAAGTTTGCTAGTACATATGAAATTACAAAGCTGTGCTGGACATTCAAAGTGCAAAATATTCTTCTAGTCCTTTTTCCAAATCTCATGCCCCATTTAACTTGTACATATGTGTTGGGTGTTTCATTACATTACATAATACTGTTTTGCTCATCCAAAAGACAGAAAAAATTGTGACAACATTTTTCAAACAGTTAATTTTTTGAAAAAGGCTGAACTTTTCAACCAACCCAACCTTTGGCTGACAACCCATATATGACTTACATGAAAGATCTCCGTTATAAAGATGTGTGCAGTACATATGCAGCTGCTTATCAAGGGATGATAGCAATGTACTGTACTGTACACATATTTTGTTTCTGGCATTTGATTTTCAATTTAAATCATGGGGAGTATTATTTGGCAGAGAGAGACAATATATATATATATATCATAAACATCAGTGGAAGTTGGCTAGACAGAGATATATATGTTAACCAAAATGCACAAAAAGATCTCCTTACCCTTCATTTTGTATTATGTTTTAGTGCAGTTATATCTTTAAGGAATAATCACATACTCACATCCATTCATACTATTTTATTAAATAAATTAATAACCAGCCAAATGCTCCACAAAACACATTTGCTTTAAAAATTACTTAAACTCTTTCATTTTATTAAAGTAGCATCTGCTGCTGTGGAGGTTATAGCTAAAATACTGAGACAATATTATCTGAATCTGCTCCTGTCTGCGTCTAAGCTCCTTCTATAGCAGGAGCTGATATTACTTTTACTCTAAATTTCTATTCATGCACCGCAAGGCATTTGTTTATTATATCAAATCAACAGAGTAAGCTGCATTAAAAAGAAAGACTATGCTCTCATGAGAGTGCCTCTGACGCGTTTCACATAATGTTCCAGCATTTGACTGGTTATTCATTTCTTTAATAAAATAGTATGAATGGATGTGAGTATGTGATCATTCCTTAAAGATATAACTGCACTAAAACATAATACATAATTATGGGTAAGGCAATATTTTTATGCAAGCACTATTTGCATTTTTGTAAAAGTATCTAGATATTATAGCATATTATTTCCTGACTAAGCAGTCTCATAAATAAGTAAGCAAATAATGTAAGACTGTCTTAGAACAAGATTATTTAATAGTGCAACATCCCTCACAATACTTAAACTTAGAGATATACTGTATATATTTGTAAAATATGTACACATTGATATTGTCCCTTGATACGAATCTATGTATGAACTGCACACATCTTTATAACTGAGATCTTTCATGTAAACATTTTCATGTTTTCATAATCTATATACAGCTTTTCATATAAAATATGTATCTTGTACCTGGCTGAGCTACATTATGGGCTAGATTGAAAGTGGCGTGCCTACATAAGCGCGAGCACGATATTGAAATAGCGCACCCACAAGACTGCAAGAGTTCAAACTAAATTTGCACTCTTCAGGTTAGCGCAACTGAAGTACTAGCGTAAAGGATTAGGGATAAATAAAAGATTGTACCAAACACAAGATAGATACATTAAAATAAAGTGTCACACTCATATGTACACTAATAACAATTATTCACATAAATATTAAAAATTTAAAGTTATAAGGGTTAAAAGGTACATGGTATATAACAAGGTATTTAAATGGAAAGGGTTAATGTATATATACATACATATACATGTCTAAATATGTGTATGTAGGTATATACACATGTGTATATATGTGTATAGATATGTATTTATATGTGTATTTATGTATAGACATACATATACACATATAAACACATATATGCATATGTTTAGATACTTTGGAGCCATTTTCACTCAAATACCTTAAAACATGAAAAATCATTAATATTTAATTTTAATATTTCATCATGTGTTTTACTGTATATTTACTGTACATATTTTACATTCCAATGTTCTTCACATAGCGGGTAATGTTCTATGTATTTTTAAATAGATATTCGTTTATATATCAGTATATACCTTCAACTATATATATTCATTCAATATATATGTATGCATATAGATATAGCTATATATTTAAAAAAAACATCAGATATATATATATATATATATATATATATATATATATATATATATATATATATATATATATATATATATATATATATATATATATATATATATATAGAAATATCTATTTAGAAATAAATACATTTTCTTCTATTTGAAGAACATTGGAGTGTAAATTCATGTCGGGTATAGCACACTTGGTTAAACACGGTTAAGATGGCGAGCAATAGATGTTACTTTTTTTTTTAAATTACGCTCTCCATTGAAGTCTATGGGTAGAAGAATTTAATGCGGTGGCGATATCCGAAGTCTAATTAATAATTATGCATTAAACAGGATTAATATGCAAACAGGTATAAATGTATTTAATTTCTAGTTGCCACTGTAACTGAAAATGAGTATAAATATATATTAAATGGTCAGTCTAGTCAAAATAAAACTTTCATGATTCAGATAGGGCATGCAATTTGAAACAACTTTCCAATTTACTTTTATCATCAAATTTGCTTTGTTCACTTAGTATTATTTGTTGAAAGCTAAACCTAAGTAGGCTCATATGCTAATTTCTAAGGCCTAGACGGCTGCCTCTTATCTCAGGGCATTTTGACAGTTAATCACAGCTAGACAGTGCTAGCTCATGTGTGCCATATAGATAACATTGTGCTCACTCCAATGGATTTATTTATAAGCCAGCACTGATTAGCTAAAATGCTGAGATAGGGCTTAGGTACAATATAATCACAGAGGTAAAAAGTATATTAATATAACCGTGTTGGTTATGCAAAACTGGGGAATGGTAATAAAGGGATTATCTATCTTTTAAAAAAATAACAATTCTGGAAAAGACTGTCCCTTTAATAAGCACACAGTCATATGCTAGGTGGTAAAATGCAGCCTTCTACCTCTAGGTTATTGTGAACACATACATTTATTTATGCACTACAATAATTTGTACCTAGTTTCCTTACTGCTATTGCTGAGCTGCTTCTTATTCCCCCCCCCTCTTCGAGACATCCAACACCTGACATTTCTCTGATGGTTGGAGACTCTATTATCAACACCTCACCCCAAGTCCACTGTTTTGGGGTCACACTAGACTCAGAACTCACATTCAACCCACATATACAAGCACTTACCAAATCCTGCCGTTAACACCTACGCAACATTTCCAGAATTATTCCCTTCCTTACTCAAAAAACTACAAAAATACTTATTCATTCCCTCATTTTGTCACGCATTGATTATTGCAATCTACTCCTAAATGGCCTTCCAAAACACTGCCTCTCCTCCCTCCAATCTATTATTAATGCTTCTGCTAGACTCATCCACCTAAGTCGCCGATCTACATCAGCTGCTCCACTCTGCCAGTCTCTACACTGGCTCCCCATACACTCCAGAATACAATTTAAAGTATTAACCCTAACTTATAAAGCATTCAACAGTCTAACTCCCAACTATATTTCCTCTCTCATCGTGAAATATTCCCCATCCCATCCTCTTTGATCAACCTCTGACCTACGTCTCTCCACTCCTGTTATTTTTACGTCCCACTCCCGACTCCAAGACTTTGCACGTGCTGCTCCTGTCCTCTGAAACTCTCTACCCCGCTCCATTAGACTGTGTCCAACCTTGTATAGCTTCCGACGCTCCTTGAAAACTCACCTATTCAGAGAGGTTTACCATCTCTCCTCCATACCGCATCCGAACCAAACTAATACATGAACTGCCTGACTCACTGCTGCAAATACAACCAATGTGACAAGCTACCCCAACCTTATGTCTCTGCACCCTAAACCTGTAGACCGTGAGCTCTCCAGAGCAGGGCCCTCTTGCTCCTGTACTAGATTTGTTTAGTTTTGTTTTGTATTTTATCACAAATCTTTGTCATTGTATACCCCTATCATTGTACCCAGCGCTACGGAATTTGGCAGCGCTATACAAATAAATGATAATAATAATAATAATAATATTGCAAATAATGCTTTTGCTTGTCATGCATCATTGGTAATCCACCTAGAATATAAAGCTGTTGAGTAAAATGATCATGGTTTGGAGGTAAATGCTAGTGCATGAGAGAAAGTCAATCGCACCATGAAACTACTCGCTTTTTCTGTGGGCTGACCAACCAGCTAAGATAAAATTATGTTAAAAAGATTTATTTAAATGGCTTTATTTCAGTTTTGAATGCATAAAATGTTTTTTTTTTTAATTGATTTACAAGCTTGAAATTCATCAGTATCAAAACTGATAAATAAGTACATATAGGTAGCACTCACAGTCCTAAACAACTAGAATAGTTTGAGCAAGAAACAGAATAGTTTACAAGCTTGTTAGAGTGATCTGTATTTGAAGTCACTTATAACTACAGTAAGACCATTACTTCTTCCCCTCTCCACCACTTAACAGGAGGCGAACGTTCTGCTCTTGTGTGATTGGTTGCTCAAGAACTGGGGGCAGTGCTACACAAGAACCTTCTTGTGCAATAATGAATGCGGGCAAGGGATGAACTGAAACAGTGCCTGCTGTTCGCTCATAGCCAACATGAGGGAACAGGTTTCCTAGCTTGAAGAAAATAAGCAGAGAATATTGAAGAGTATACCTACATAATTGCAGTTGCAATCATTTTAATATATAGAGGCTTATAGTGCTGCAACTCTGGGTATAACTATTATAGTTTTTTGGAGTGAGCAGCATCATCAGAAAGTCAAGTCCAATTTTTTTTTATTATAATTATTATTAAAATGGGGCATGTAATTTTAAACAGCTTTCCAATTTACTTTTATCACCAATTTTGCTTTGTTCTCTGGGTATTCTTAGTTGAAAGCTAAACCTAGGAGGTTCATGCTAATTTCTTAAACCTTGAAGGCCGCCTCTAATCTAAATGCATTTTGACAGTTTTTCACCACTAGAGGGAGCTAGTTCATGTGTTTCATATAGATAACATTGAGCTCTTGCATCTGAATTTACAGAGGAAGTGAGCCCTGATTGGCTAAAATGCAAGTCTGTCAAAAGAACTGAAATAAGGAGGCAGTCTGAAGAGGCTTAGATACAAGGTAATTACAGAGGTAAAACGTGTATTATTATAGCTGTGTTGGTTATGCAAAACTGGGGACTGGGTAATTAAGGGATTATCTATCTTTTAAAACAACAACAATTCTGGTGTTGACTGTCCCTTAAGTAATGATCAAATAAAATTATCTCAAAATTATGTAAATCTATTAAGTGTTATGTTCAAACATAAATTAAAATCTTCAAACTGTAATAAGAATACTGATACTCCCCTTTTCTTTTGGGCCTTGTTTGTTTGCACAGCGAAGCAGAACAAAATGTATTGATGTATTTAAAATACTGACCTCTAGCTGGTGGCTGATTAAAATAAGCATCGGCGATGTAGGCACCCGGAATTTCATTTGAGCTGCAGTGCATTAGTCCATTTTCACAGTAGCTGAAAAAAAGCGTGAACAAGTAAGGACGTGCAAACAGCATATTTACATATCAAATGCTATTATACAACCTTTATTTATTAACATTATTTACTCATTTAATTTAATTAAAATATATAGAATACTAATTTAATACATTGGTTATATTGTTGTGCTTCTATAGTTTTGTCATGTGCACAATTTTGAGGAAAGTTTTTGTACTGGATATCCTTACCAAGC